>NC_138771.1:221409189-221566689 GCF_965119305.1 Pelophylax lessonae | reverse complement strand
ATACACACACACATATATATATATATATATATATATATATATATATATATACACGTGTGTGTGTGGGCTATCGTTTGAATCGTATGATGAAATGCAACTTTCTGCTTGATGACTTCATCTGCACAGCATGTTTGTTTGGATGATTGAAGTGATCACACAATTAATTACGTGAATATCGCCAACTCCCTTAGTAAATCTGCCCAATAATCCCAGTATTTTTCTTTCAACTGGTGTATCCGTTCATATTTTCAAAGCTAGTAGTCGGTCTTTTTAAAGCCTTCTACCTGTCAGTTGTATTGCTGCCAGCACACTGAGATATTACAGTTACTTATAATTTTTCCAATCAATCTTTACCGGTTGGAAAGTAAGTAACTGCAAAAATCATTGTATGACCATCTTTTAATTAAAAAAAAAAAAAAATCAACCATTCAGCTTTTTTAATGGCATAGAGAATATGAACTTTTAGTAGAGGTTTGTATAAAGTTGCAGCCATATATCTGAAGGCAGGATCTGCCTATATGGTCGGTGTGTGAACAGGCAATTAAATCAATAGCTGTGAAGGTAGTGATAAGATATAGATGAGTGATGAGATCATCAGCTGCGCCTGTCTATCTGTCTGTTGGGTATTAGTATTCTATTTTAGGCTATGATTATATCCTGTTCTCTATAGTGTAAATGTTTCACCTAGGACAAGATTCTTCATTAAACTTCTATCCTGCAACAAACTACTATCTATGGGGCATGGCTGATGTCCATAAAGAACTACATACACTGTACAAATTTATTCTTCAATCTTCTTTAGATTTAAAACTATGAGGCAACCCCAGACAATTTAATTCTTGTCAAATTAGACAGGTCCTTCCTTGCACGACATAGCTGTTGGTAGACGAGATTGTACAATCCGACTGTATAGTGTATGGCCATCCAGTTGGACGTACAGCTGTTAATAATTACAATGCAGTAATAGAAGCTCTCCTGCCTTTCCCAATCCCAAAGTGTCATAAGGCGCTGCTGGCACCAAACATGGGGGCAAACTAATAGAATGACAGACAGCCTTTGATAAATCCCGACTAATTACCCTTCTTAATTGATGTCACTTGTTTCAGTGTTTTGGCAAGAAAAATACGCGGCGCTGAAAGTGGAAAGCGATGCTGAGAGTGTAGCAGATTGCTGATTAACACTTCCTACAATTCAAAGACCTGGCATCAATTGTATATTTATTTTCACCTATATCTCAGGTTCCCAATAAAGATAAATGGAATGATACGTTGAAGGAATCAGCCTAGCACTTGTATTTCCTCGGGAAAACCAATCCACAAACATAAACTTCCCCATGTATTAATAACCACAATTAACTGTTTATTTTCACGTGCAAGAATAAAACTCATACATATGTTTAAACGCTCTATCAATATAGAAGTTACTCTGCACCCCAAATAACAGTAAAAAAAAAAAAAAAAAATAGGATGGCATCGGATAAACACAACAGATATAAACTTTTATGTATGTATATATTTACAATAAATATAATTAATAAATTGGCGCAGCATTCCTTAAAGGATAATACATATCCAAATAAATACGTCAAATATACAGAATGTATCTGTTCAACTCTGCAAAGCTGTGATGACAGCAATATAGAACCTTTACAAAACACACCAAAAAAAAGTTCAAGAATAAACCGCTGAAGAAATAGTTAGAGCATAATACTCAAATAATATTAGGTGCATGCAAAATGTTGGTAGGAACCAACCATCCCCAGGACAGCAACCAAGACATTGTAAACGTTTTATTCCAAAGCACATTGGACGGGGGAAGTTATGGAAAGGGGGGGGGGGGCAGAAAAGTCCTCATTAGGATGGCCTGTTACTCAGTAAGGTGACTATAGAACCTCTGTTAAAGTATAATTGACTTCAGCCCATGTAAACATCTATTTTCACACATTTCAGTACAGTTTTCCAGAACAGAACCTGTAGGACAGTTGTCCCCAACCTTTAATCCCCCCAACAGGTCACAGTTTTAGAATTGCCCCCTAGATGAAGAATCTGTCAAAAATAGCAAGCCATTAACAATGCTTTTAAGCACCTGTGCAAGGTGGAAAACAAATCCTGAAAATATGACCTGTTGGGGGGACTTGGGACTGCGGTTGGGAACTAGTGCTCTAGGAGGATAAAGCTGCTTGAAGAACCCCTATATTCCCATTACCCTTTTTGGCTGTAAGCTGGTGCTGCTGTATAAGGGGGTTGTTGGCAAATGATTACCCCCTCCCCATAGAGGCAGCCCCTTCACTGCCCCTGGACCAACCTCAGATCCAAGATGTCCACTCCAGAGGAGTCTCTCGTGGTTTTTAAATATTTTTTCTTCTTTAAGGGAATGTGCATTGAAAATGTTTAGTGAGATGGGCGTAAAGGTGTCCACAGGTAAGTGTCAGTAAATGCCTTTTTGCAGGCTGGGGCTCTGGTCCCTGGAAGGATTTGCCAACTCCTCCTGCCCAGCTGGACTTGACCCAGGGGCCCCTCCAGTGCTGTTATCGTGCAGTTTGCGCACATGTTTCTTCAGGTCGAAGTTCCTGCAGAATCCTTTGCCGCAGGTGGGGCAGGTGAAGGGTTTCTTGTCGTTGTGGGTGTGCATGTGGAAGGTCAGGTTGTAGATCTGATGAAATGCCTTGTTACAGATATTGCACTTGAACTGCTTCTCCCCGCTGTGAGTGAGCTTGTGGTTCTTGTAATTACCTGCAATGAACACAAGCACTTATCAGCAGCTGCACAACTCAAGTGATCATTTTCCAATTCTGAACCTGCTTATTTTCCCCTTCATCCTAATTTCCTAAAATTGTTACTTAAAGAGCAGCATCACATCCAAATGTCAGGAGTACAGATGAGGTAGGGAGATGACAGTACACAGGCTGCAATGACTGAGGATAATGGAAATGTCAGTGGAAATTCTGATAAACTGTACCTTTTTGGTGGAAGCCCTTGCCACAAAATTCACAGACGAAAGGCTTGTATCCTGCATGGATCCTCGTGTGCGTGTTCAGCGTGGAGCTTCTGTTGAAAGCTTTGCCGCACTGGTTACACTTATGTGGCTTCTCCTGTGCGGGTTCAAATACAAGTAGGACAATTCAAATCAGTGCTACATATTACAAGAAAAAATACAAGTAGGACAATTCAAATCAGTGCTACATATTATAAGAAAAAATACAAGTAGGACAATTCAAATCAGTGCTACATATTACAAGAAAAAATACAAGTAGGACTATTCAAATCAGTGCTACATATTACAAAAAATGTAAATAGTACAACTACCCCGTGTATCTGGTTATGATCACATTACGCTTCTTTTTTATTACATCAACTGTTCTCGACATATTTTATTTTGAATCTAATCTGCTCTCTAATATAGGTGTATATATATAGCTATATATAGCATATATAGCTTTATTCCCTTCTATCTTTTTTTTTTTTTAATGCGTTTTAAATCCCCTCTATATATTTTATTTTATATCTCATCTCTCTGCCCTATTTTTTTGTCTTCTTTCTATCCCGTGTTCTGTTTATATCTTTTATATCCCTATTATCTGTTTTCTATATTATTGCTATATCTATCTGTCCTATATGTTATATCTTTCTTTTTTATCTCACACACACATATATATATATATATATATATATATATATATATATATATATATATATATATATATATATATATATATATATATATATATATATTGTATCTCTGTTCTCTATATATGTTTGTTTTCTATCCTTAGTTCCCTTTTACATACATTTAACTGTTTGTCCAATGTGTTCGTCCTTTCTTTTTCCTTCTCCTCTATTTCTATCCTTCCTTAGTTGTCCTCTCTTTCTATCTTTCTCTAGTTGTCTTCTAGTTCGGTCCTTCTCTAGTTGTCCTCTCTTTCTACCTTTCTCTAGTTATTATCTATGTTGTCTATCTTTAGTTGTCCTCTCTTTCTATTTGTCTATAGTTTCATCTCTTTCTATCTTTCTCTAGTTGTCCTCCTTTTATATTTCTCTAGTTGTCCTCTATTTCTCTCTTTCTTTAATTCTCCTCTCTCTTTCTCTAGTTCTCCTCTCTCTATCTTTCTCTAGTAGTCCTCTCTTTCTCTAGTTTCATCTTTTTCTATCTTTATTTAATTATCAACTATTTATATTTCTCTTTAGTTGTCCTCTCTATCTTTTTCTAGTTGTCCTCTCTATCTCTAGTTTTCTTCTCTTTCTATTTTTCTCTAGTTGTTCTCTCTTTCATTCTTTCTTTCTCTAGCTGTCATCTATGTTTATCTTCCCTGTCACCTATTTCTGTATTTCTCTATTCCTCCTCTCTTTCTATCTTTCTCTAGTTGTCATCCATTCTATCTTTCTCTAGTTATCATCCCTTTTTTCTTTATCTAGTTTTCATCCATTTTTTTTCTTTCTCTAGTTGTCCTCTCTTTCTATGCCTCTAGTTGTCATCTATTTCTATCTTTCTAGTTTTCCTCTGTATCTTTATCTAGCGGTCCTCTCATTCTATTTTTCTCTAGCTGTCCTCTCTTTTATTATTTCTTTCTCTAGTTGTCATATATTTTTATCTTCCACATGGTTGTCTTCTCTTTCTATCTTTACCTAACTGTCCTCTCTTTCTGTCTTTCTCTGGTTGCCCTCTGGTTCTATTTTTTCTCTAGTTGTCCTCTCCTTCTATGTTTCTCTAGTTGTCCTCTCTGTCTATCTTTCTTTAGTTGTCCTCTCCTTCTATTTTTCTCTAGTTTTCCTCTCTTTTATTCTTTCTTTCTCAAGTTGTCATCTATTTTTATCTTCCCCATGATTGTCTTCTCTTTCTATCGTTATCTAGCTGTCCTCTCTGTCTTTATCTAGTTGTCCTCTCTTTCTAGCTTTATCTAGTTGTCCTCTCTTTCTAGCTTTTTCTAGTTGCCCTCTCTTTCTAGCTTTTTCTAGTTGCCCTCTCTTTCTAGCTTTTTCTAGTTGTCCTCTCTTTCTAGCTTTATCTAGTTGTCCTCTCTGTCTATCTTTCTTTAGTGGTCCTCTCCTTCTATTTTTCACTAGTTGTCCTCTCTTTTATTCTTTCTTTCTCAAGTTGTCATCTATTTTTTTATCTTCCCCATGATTGTCTTATCTTTCTATCTTTATCTAGCTGTCCTCTCTATCTTTATCTAGTTGTCTTCTCTTTCTATCTTTCTCTAGTTGTCCTCTCGTTCTATGTTTCTCTGGTTGCCCTCTCTGTCTGTCTTTCTTTAGTTGTCCTCTCTACTTTTCTCTAGTTGTCCTCTCTTTCATTCTTTCTTTCTCAAGTTGTCATCTATTTTAATCTTCCCCAAGGTTGTCTAATTTTTCTACCTTTATCTAGTTGTCCTCTCTTTCCCTAGCTGTCCTCTATTTTCTTTCTTCCTAACACACTTTCCCCAGCTCTTCCCAGTTACCTGTGTATGGATGATCTTGTGGCGGCACAGCGTACTAGCTTGGCGAAACCCCTTTCCGCAGATTTTGCAGACGAACGGCCTTGCCCCGGTGTGTACCGGCATATGTCGGGTTAAGTTGTAGTGAGCATTGAACACCTTGAATAGGAAATAAAAAAGGAACAGGTATAAGGCAGGATCAGGGCGATGGGAGAACACGGACGATGGGACGGTCACCACTCATCTGCACTTGCCTTTCCGCAAACTTCGCAGGTGAAAACTTTTGGCTTGCTGCTTGGGGAAGAGCTGGCGTACTTGGCGGCCGATTTAAAGGCGATCTTATCGGAGAGAGAGTGTGCGCTCTCCTTCATGTAGTGCTGAAACTGGGCTGGAGACAGATCCTTGAAGGAGACCCCCGATGAGTACTTGTCCACAGACGGGACCACCAGCTTGTTCCTCTCTGCCAGGTAGGACTTAGGAGACTGGTGCAGCTGGGAGCCCAGGAAATAGGAGGCGACAGGGTGGATGTTTATACTGGCAGCGGGGTGGCAGGGGGCATCGCCTCTGTTGAAGTAGCACAGAGCTGCCCCCATGGCATGGAAGGAAGAGTGATTGACCACTCGAGGCCGGACCAGTTTGTACTGGGGAAGGGGGAAGGCATCTCGGGGAAAATCCCCTTTTAAAGTCACAGCACAATTTAGCAGCTCATTGCAGCTGAAGGAGGATGAGGAGTCTTGGTGGCTCTTCCTCAGTTCAGCACCAGTGATGCCAAGCTTGGGACAATGGTCATAGGTGACAGGTACAAAGGGGATCATGCAAGGCATGGAGGACGAGCTGACATGGAGTGCTTGCTTCTGCTCCCCCTTGTGCATTGAGTTCTGCAGTAAACTGGGTACAGGCAGACATTTGGGCTCTGGAGTCCTTGACATTATCCTCTCAATGGAAAAAGCCAGCGGCTTGGAAGTGCTGATCATGTTGACTCTGCTGGATAGATGTTCTCTGGTTAGGATTTTAGGAGCTCTGTGCTGTATACTATTGTCCATGTCTTGGCTTGCTGAAGGAGATGTCTTCTTCTCAAGACGCCACCTTCCCTTCTTGTCAGTGATTCGTAGGGAGTGGGGCAGTCATTATCATCATCGTCCTCCTCATCATCATCATCATGGTGCTGTACAATCCAACCACAAGCAGCCCAGTGGACAGGTGCCAATCCATTCCAGATTACATGGAGCAGCAATGACACCCGAGCAATCACTACTTATTCTAGCAGGCCTGCTCAATGGGATGTGTTGTGTCAATAACGCAGTAAAGATCTCGCCAATCGTTAACTTCCAAGAGGAGAAGGTAAACTAGATAATTGCTCAATTCGTTTCCAGCAGTCAACAGAAAAAGTTTTCCTTTTTTTTTTTTTAAAAGGGGGGAGCATAGGCTACTTTTATTGGCGATTAGTAGTCACCCGCCCAGAGAAGGGAGGGGGAGTCTTGCTTCCTTTCTGCTCAATCTGTTCCTCACACTCAAGAGCCAGCGCTGATCTCAGATCAATGTTCCTCCTTGCTTTGCCATGACATCATCCACAAAGCACAGGGAGAAATCAGGGAAAGGTAGGGAGGGTGGCGCTCTATATTTGTCAAACAAATCTCCTTAGAGTGGATTTCTCCTGGTGTGTCTGCATTCCCTGACCTTCTGTACACCTATATGCTAACACTACCTACCTCCACCTCTCATGTAGAGCAATCTGTACCTTGTGCCATCTCACTGTCTTCCATCACAGTCATAATAAAATCAATGCAGGCACCAAGAGTTTTCTGGAAGTGGAGATCACATCCCTGGGAAAAAGAAGAAAAAAAAAAGTGCCCACTTCAGAACACTTACATTGCAGCTTTCTCAAATAAATGAATTCCACTCTAAGAAATGTGTGCTGGAGTCATTGAAGGATTGCAAGTGCTGGGTTGCCTGCCCTAATCATAGCTCTGATTCTCACAAAGAGGCTGCTGCTATTTATCCCAGCTCTGTGTCAGAAAAGTTTCATTGAAATCCCGCAGCTCTGAGTTCCCTCTGCTGCAGCCAAGGCAGCTCTTTGTTGAGCAGAATGTGAGAGCCGGCCGGGGGAAACTGTTAACCTACAATACACATCGGTAGCCTTGGGTTCAATGCCTGTCCTATGCTGCTGCTGCCAACCTGCTTCACAGAACTACAGAGTGCTGCTCACAGATATATATCCATGCTACCAAGAAGATTGATAGTCAAAGAAACATTAACAGAAATAACCCCCTCAAATAGCTGGGACTTTTCTACAAATCTTAAAAAATACATTCAATTATTGTTGATGCACGCAGAAACACACACACACACACACACACACACACACACATATATATATATATATATATATATATAGGGGCATTGAACCCAAGGCTACCGATGTGTATTATATATATACATATATAAATTACCGTTGTTAGTATTAACAATAATAACAATAATAATAAATAGTATGTAAGATATTTATATATATATATATATATATATATATATATATATATATATATATATATATATATATAATATCGTACATACTATTTATTATTATTACCACTACTAACAACGGGATTTCATATATATATATATATATATATATATATATATATATATATATATATATAATGTATATGTATATGAAATCCCGTTGTTAGTAGTGGTACTATATAATAAATAGTATGTAATCTATTATATATATATATAAATTCAGTAGTGATAATAATAAAAAAAAAAAATAACATGTAAGATTGTAGGTCAAAGAAACTCCAATACTCAGGTAGCGGGGCTTTTCCAAAAAGGGGCACATCCTGTAAATCAACACACCTACCTAGAGATATAGTTTTATATACACCATATATATATTTATAGATTATGAATGTTTGAATAGTAAAAATTCTATCTATCTGTCTATCTATCTATCTATCTATCTATCTATCTATCTATCTATCTATCTATCTATCTATCTATCTATCTATCTATCTATCTATCTATCTATCTATCTATCTATCTATCTATCTATCTATCTATCTATCTATCTATCTATCTATCTATCTATCTATCTATCTATCTATCTATCTATCTATCTATCTATCTATCTATCTATCTATCTTAGGGACTGGGCTGTGTACAGAATTTTTCCTGTCCATATATGTAGTTTATCTGGGCAGGATACACTGAGCTCCTGCCCAGAAGTTGAATTGCATAGATAAATAGTTGCATATACCCCATAGAAATATTTATAGAATATAAATATTTGAATAGAAAAAAAATGATACTATTTTTCTGTCTGTCTATCTATCTATCTATCTATCTATCTATCTATCTATCTATCTATCTATCTATCTATCTATCTATCTATCTATCTATCTATCTATCTATCTATCTATCTATCTATCTATCTATCTATCTATCTATCTATCTATCTATCTATCTATCTATCTATCTATCTATCTATCTATCTATCTTATCTTTAGGAACTGGGCTGTGTACAGAATTTTTCCTGTCCATATATATAATTTAGCTGGGCACTATACACTGAGCTCCTGCCCAGAATTTGAATTGCATAGATAAATTGTTTCATATACACCATAGAAATATTTATAGAATATAAATATTTGAATAGAAAAAATAATATCTATCTATCTATCTATCTATCTATCTATCTATCTATCTATCTATCTATCTATCTATCTATCTATCTATCTATCTATCTATCTATCTATCTATCTATCTATCTATCTATCTATCTATCTATCTATCTATCTATCTATCTATCTATCTATCTATCTATCTATCTATCTATCTATCTATCTATCTATCTATCTATCTATCTATCTATCTATCTATCTATCTATCTATCTATATATCTATCTTCTTTAGGGACTGGGCTGTGTACAGAATTTTTCCTGTCCATATATATATATATAGTTTAGCTGGGCACTATACACTGAGCTCCTGCCCAGAAGTTGAATTGCTAGCTCTTGGGGTCTGGAGTAGCAGAGAATAATAGGAAAAGCAGCAAGCAACCCTGGCTGTTTGTGAAGGGCCCACCACAAAGAGGTTGTCTTTCTTCAACAGCTCCCTTTTATGTATTACTAGTTTTCTGGCCTTTTTTGCCTCAGCAGCAGACAAAGGAAAGGGCCGGCGACAAGAGCTGAGCAGCAGATGGATCTTAGTTAATACTTTAATTGCTGCCTTCTACAAATATCAGATTCACAAAGGTATGGTTGGTCGCCCAGGTCTTTAGAACCTGGTGGATATTATGAGATTTCTAGTCATAAATGGGCAATGTGCCACAGACAGGACAGAATAATGTGAACAGGCGCTATCTCCTCATTACCTGATCCTCAGCAGCAATCACAGAACATATGTTGAAGAAACAATCGCCGGTTTCCTCCAGCAAAGCTCTATATTCTGTATGGCGCTATTATTCCCTGCCCTCCTGTGTCATGTACGGCACAGTCTTTTAGTGCTCTCTGGCGTGGTTTTATTTTATTCCAAATTGGAAATGTAGATTTCGTTTGAAATAATTAAGATTAGAGCATTTAAATAAAAAAATAGAACTTGTCATAATATTTTTAAGGGATCTTGATCTGAAGAGTGTGTAATAAATTTGATTGATGCCTAGGCTGAAAATTTAGTTTTTTTTTGTTTTTTTTTTACTTTTGTTTGTAACTAGTGAAGGTATTCAGGGTTAGGGTTGTGGTGTTTACAACGCATGGGATTAACCACTTGTTGTCAATTACCTCATTCCCAGCACAGTTATTTCAGAGCCTTGCAAATGAGGCATTTGTCAAGAAGGACATCATCTCATGGCCAGCAGGCTTGTGTGCTGCAAATGAGTCTCCAGTGTCTTGCTCACTTTAGGGTCTTCCATTTCTTACAAAAAAGGAACTAAAGAAAAACTTTTATTGGTTAAGTTTATCAGTGAAAATGTGAAAATGGGTGTGAAAATGAACTATAGTTGCCTAAGGACACATAAATACTACTACTACTACTAATAAGTTATTACTATTATTAGAAGTAGTATTAGTAGTATATGTAAACCCTAATATTACATTTCTCATATTTGCTCCCTTTTGGTCTGTCTGTTGTTGTAATTATTATTATTACTTTTTTAGTAGTAGTAGAAGTAGTAGGGGTGGGATTTAAATACATGGCAACCTTAACAATAATTGTATTTACTCACCTTTGGTCTTATTATTATATATGGATTTCAGGCTCATCTAAAATCACACAGGTGTATATAGGGCAGGGGCACCTCCTAAGGCTCCTATGCAGCCCCCCATAGTGTCCTAGAAGGAGCACAGAAAGGATGCCAGAGGGCACACTACGTGGTTTATTAAATAATTGTAGTCGATATAACTATTACTCTCTTGTGCTACCATGACATCATTAATATTGTTATTCTTTTATGTTCAGGGCAACCTACAACTGTATTCAAACTTCTTTTTTTTTTTTTAATGGAAATTTAATTTCATTTTGTTGCAAAGAGTAAAAATTGTAACAAATTGATCAGAATCGGTTTACAGTTAGTTACTTTTCATCCTAGAAATACATCTCATCACCACTGTCATCAGCTACTATTGTTTAATTTTAATCATATTATTTCCATTTTTGTACCCCAGTATTGCTACACAGCTCCTATGAAGCGCAGTGCCTTTGTCCTATTTCCATCCTGATCATCAGGCAGCATCATTCTGTACAGATAATTCCATGGAGATATGGTACCTCATCCAATAAATGACTAACGTGTGCAACTGAGGACCTATTGATGAATCTTTCAGCTGTCCATTGCTATGCATTTTCATTTACAATTGCTCCCATCCCCCCACACCTCCCATAAATGATCACAACTGCCACACAGTGACAGACAGTGATGAGAAAAATCATTTTTTCCTTATTGGAAATGGACAGAGATGAGCCTGATCAGGATCCAGACTGGATGGCTGTTACAGGGCTTAAATAGCGCAACAGTCTTTAGAGGGCTTTACAAAGAAGAATGTTAAAGTCAAACAGTAGTATTGTATACTGTATAAATTTGTTACTAGCATAAACATAGCAATGGCCCCCTCCATTTTTCAGTGGAAGGATGGGATGAGAGAGCTGCCTATGAAGTACATTTTTGTCATTTCATCAGGAGCAGCCCAAAACTTGCAGTGCATGGATAGTTAAAGTGGAACTTTAGTCATAAAATGAAGTCCTGCTACATCACTTCAGATTGGTCCTTTTTGCAGGTATAGCTGTGTAAAACATAAAAAAAAAAAAAAAAAAAAAAAAAGTGCCTACACTGTTTAAAGTCCAAAAATACACTGGGGGTTATTTACTAAAACTGAAGAGTGAAAAATCTGGTTTAACTCTGCAGAGAAACCAATCAGCTTCCAGGTTTTATTGCCAAAGCTTAAAGGAGTTGTAAAGTCAGAAGTTTTTTTTTTTTCTTAATGCATATTATCCTTTTTTTTTTTTTTTAATCCTAATGCATATCCACGGGAGGGAGGAACCAGGAGCACAGAAGAGGGACCGAAAAGAGGAGGATCCGGGCTGCTCTGCGCAAATCCACTGCAACAGAGCAGGTAAGTATGACATGTTTGTTATTTTTATTGAAAAAAAAAAAACAAGACTTTACAATTACTTTAACTGAACAAGCTGAAGTTAGAAGCTGATTGGCTACCATGCACAGCTGAACTAGATTGTAAGTACTCCAGTTTTAGTAAATCCCCCCCACTGTCTCATTCTTCTCTGCAAATGCTCAGTTGCTCTTCATTTTTAGGCACTGCCCAAATTGTAGACGTTGATCTGTTGACAGCCTTAAAGCAGAATTAAAGCACCCCATCCTTTACAGCCAAGGAAACTGCGTCTGTTTGATCTGAAACTGCACACGTGATCAGATATAACACCTGCCATTTGATGGTTTGACTGTTTGGTTGAGGACACAGGCAAATGTGACAGTTAGAAATCCAGGCATTCTAGGAATGTAACTATTTTTTGAAACCTTTAAATCAATGGATGTAGTTCCACTTTGTGATTTACTGCTGTTCATGGGCTCTGGACATTGGCAAAATGGCAGTCTCCTGCAAGAAACAGGAGCAATGCAATTTAAAACACACACTAATTTTGGTAGCATCATTATTAATGTGGAATGTATGTTTCCTGATAAAGAACATTCATTTTATTAAGTTGTTATGGGTAAAGTTCTGCCTTGAAGGACCAACAAATGAAAGTGGTATTAAACTTTTTTTTTTTTAAACAAACATATTGTACTTACCTTTTCTGTGCAGTGGTTTTGCACAGAGCAGCTCCAATCCTCTTCTTTTCGGGTCCTCTGCTAGCTCCTTCCCCTTGAGCGGCACCCCCATAGAAAGCCACTTGCCCTGGAGGCACAGCTGCGTGCTCACTTTCGAGCCACTGCTTTATTCGTCTATAAGACATAGAGCCACGGCACAGCCCTGCCCCCCATTACAGCAGTGGGAGCCAATGGGGAGGGAGAGTTCCAGGACAGCTGAGGCTATCTTGAACATTGCTGGATTGGAGTGAACTCAGGTTAGGATTGGGGGGCTGCACACAGAAAGTTTTTACCTTCAATCATAGAATGCATGAAAGTAAAAAAAACCTTCAGCCTTTAGAACCACTTTAAAGCTCGACACCATTAAACAAGTTTTACACAGTTACAGCAACATTTTTTTTTTCTTTTGGAAAAAAAAGGTTTCAAATTGTATGAATAAAAGCTGACTGTTGTAAGCACCTCTGCAGTGTTTCATGGTTCACGATCAGATTATCGGAGAAATTTTCTTTAGTTTTTTGTTGCATGCTAGTCTTATATGGAAAGTGAAGAGGTTACTTTCATACGAAAATTCTCATAAGACAGAATTCAACTTCAGAAGTGATGTCATGTGTTGAATTGTTTTGTATGTGTTCTTTCTTTTCTGAGCATGCCTAGTCTTGCTTTTATGATTTTTTTCAGACGAAAACTGTACTAATTAAATGAAAATCGGGCATTGTGTTACATCCAGTTTTTGTCGTACGGTACGAAAACCCGTAATCGGCTGTCGAAAGCACTTTACTAAAGATCCGAAAATTGGCAGATCGTTCATCGTACGAAATTTTACTTCCGATTTTCTTATCGTGTGTACGTGCCTTAACTGTCACCTTTGCTGGACTGCTTGGTCCACTTGAAACGCTTCATGCACACTGGGCTTAACAAAAAACTACAGTTCCCTTGACAGAAAAAAACATTGTTTTATTTTTTTTCTCTTTCTGCCAGAAAGCTCCAATTACAAGCACAACTCATTTTTTTTTTTCCTGCCTCTAATCGTCCGAATGTGCATGGACACATAGGATAACATTGAGCTGCTTCTACAGGCAAAGCACAAAACTCATGTGGAAGAGATTTTAAGACAGTCTGCATGTACCCATGTGGAAAATAATACAAAAGCCTTTAAAAAAAATTATGAAAAAAAAAAGATTTGTAAAGTAAATATTATCATTACACATATCAATCCCATACAGTAACCATAATACAACATTTTTCATTATAGTGGTTGCTTTCTCAACACAGCCCAGAATAGTTTTGTGAAAATTCACCACCCAATGTTTGCAATCCTGAGTAATGGGTTGTGGCTGTGTAAACATTTTCTAGTTTTTTTTTTGCAGCCCCACTACAATTTAATTTTTTAGGCTCTAGGTTCCTCAGGTTAAGAATATGTAAACAACATTGTTGCATAAACAACAGGCTATGACATCAGAATATAAGGTTCTAAAAATACTCTAGTGACATCATCCTCACTAGCACAGCGTGTTCTACCAACCCTTTAGCCTTGATTCATATGCTGATGCTCTCCCTAAACTCGCCGGTGTACAGAGAGCCTTAACTACACAAAGTAGTTAAATAGCAACAAGTCAGGCTAAAAATAAAAATAAAAAACAGCAGAAATCTTTTCATCCATAGAGCTCATAGTTCATACCAGCTGAGTTTGAAAAGTAATAGCTCAGTGGTGAAACAATACTACTTGATAATATTACCAACTAAAAAACCTCTGGAAATAAACTATTAGCATAGAGTATGTTAGTAGAATTCTAGTACAAATCATATAGGAATTTAAAATCACAAGCAGTTACTTTGAAAACCCAGATACAGCTTACACATAAAAATGTAAAGTACCAAATGATATTCAACAACCAGATGCTGCTGGAAAAAAAATAAGAAAAACTGAATCAAAGGGAACCTGTCTGATTGCAGTAATTTACATTCAAGTAGGTTTATTTGCTAAATGAGTTATGAATTTTCGCAAAATAAATTGTGTTCCTATTCACTTAATTTATGCAATAATGTAAAATGCAAATTCCTGTTTACTTAATTCCTTTGTACATAATTGGATTTTCAAAGTGAACAGTCATTTGTTTTTTACATTAATGGATATTTAAAGTGAATATTTTCACAATTTATTGTGTGAAGATTATCAACTCCTTTAGTAAAGCAGCCTAATTATGTGTATATGAGAAGGGTTTCTATAGGCGCAGTTAGATATACTAAACCACGCGTGTCAAACACAAGGCCTGCAGGCCAAATCCGGCCCCCCAGGCCATTTTATGTGGCCCTCGCACCTCTCCTGTAGCTGCAGAAGAGCTCTAGTCCTCCTGTGATCCTCCTCAAGACCCTGTACTTTCTGCTTTCCAGCAATGCCTCCAGCTTCTTCCCCGCAGCAGCACAATGTAAGGGGGGTGCACTGTGATGTAAGGGAGGGTGGGGGACTCAACTTCTGATGGTGGAGAGGCTCTTAAAGTCTTATGTAAGGGTAAGGGATGCTCTTGACATCTAGTCTTACGGATACAACCTTCCCTTTTGAGGGCAATCATAATGCTGATGCAGCCCGCGATTAAATTGAGTTTGACACCCCTGTACTAGCCTACAGTCAGGTCCATAAATATTGGGACATCGACACAATTCTAATCTTTTTGGCTCTATAATGGATTTGAATTGAAACAAACAAGATATGCTTTAACTGCAGACATTCAGCTTTAATTTGAGGGTATTTACATCCAAATCAGGTGAAAGGTGTAGGAATTACAACAGTTTGTATATGTGCCTCCCACTTTTTAAGGGACCAAAAGTGATGGGACAATTGGCTGCTCAGCTGTTCCATGGCCAGGTGTGTGTTATTCCCTCATTATCCCATTTACAAGGAGCAGATAAAAGGTCCAGAGTTCATTTCAAGTTTGCTATTTGCATTTGGAATCTGTTGCTGTCAACTCTCAATATGAGATCCAAAGAGCTGTCACTATTAGTGAAGCAAGCCATCATTAGGCTGAAAAAAAACAAAACAAACCCATCAGAGAGATTGCAAAAACATTAGGTGTGGCCAAATCAACTGTTTGGAACATCCTTAAAAAGAAAGAACGCACGGTGAGCTCAGCGACACCAAAAGACCCGGAAAACCACGGAAAATAACTGTGGTGGATGACCGAAGAATTCTTTACCTGGTGAAGAAAACACCCTTCACAACAGTTGGCCAGATCAAGAACACTCTCCAGGAGGTAGGTGTATGTGTGTCAAAGTCAACAATCAAAAGAAGACTTCACCAGAGTGAATACAGAGGGTTCACCACAAGATGTAAACCATTGGTGAGCCTCAAAAACAGGATGGCCAGATTAGAGTTTGCCAAACAACATCTAAAAAAGCCTTCGAGGTTCTGGAACAACATCCTATGGACAGATGAGACCAAGATCAACTTGTACCAAAGTGATGGGAAGAGAAGAATATGGAGAAGGAAAGGAACTGCTCATTATCCAAAGCATACCACCTCATCAGTGAAGCATGGTGGTGGTATTGTCATGGCATGGGTGTGTATGGCTGCCAATGGAACTTGTTCTCTTGTATTTATTGATGATGTGACTGCTGACAAAAGCAGCAGGATGAATTATGAAGTGTTTCGGGCAATATTATCTGCTCATATTCAGCCAAATGCTTCAGAACTCATTGGAGGGCGCTTCACAGTACAGATGGACAATGACCCGAAGCATACTGCGAAAGCAACCAAAGAGTTTTTTAAGGGAATGAAGTGGAATGTTATGCAATGGTCAAGTCAGTCACCTGACCTGAATCCGATTGAGCGTGCATTTCACTTGCTGAAGACAAAACTGAAGTGAAAATGCCCCAAGAACAAGCAGGAACTGAAGACAGGTTCCAGACTTCAGGCTGTAATTGACTGTAAAGGATTTGAAACCAAGTATTAAAAAGTAAAAGTTTGATTTATGATTGTTAATCTGTCCCATTACTTTTGGTCCCTTAAAAAGTGGGAGGCACATATACAAACTGTTGTAATTCCTACACCATTCACCTGATTTGGATGTAAATACCCTCACATTAAAGCTGAAAGTCTGCAGTTAAAGCACATTTTGTTTGTTTCATTTCAAATTCATTGTGGTACAAGAGAAATTGCCACACACCAGGCAATAACTCACGATGAAAGGCTTTATTGAACAAGGATGCAAGGTACAGCAAAATGGATGGTAGACATGTTTCACATGACTCACAGCGTGCTTGTTTGCTACCAATCCATTGTGGTGGTGTATAGAGCCAAAAAGATTAGAATTGTGTCGATGTCCTAATATTTATGGACCTGACTGTACATCCCGGATCCACACGTAAAGATGTCTCATGCATTTTCACACTTGGCTGACTAGTCTGTTATGCAAATTGTTCAAACAACCCCTTTTCCTTTCATCCTATTGTTTTTATTTTTGCCCCCTTTTAGGCATACTGTCCACGTGACCACGGCATACCCCAGGTGACTATTCCCCCCTCCCTCCCTTACCTTTCCTGGACTATTTCTAAGAGACTCCAAGTGCAAATAGGAAGGCTGACTGTAGGAGGAGTCTCAATCCATAAATACCTGCACTCCACCCTATCATCTTGTTGATGTTACCTTTCACGTTACCCCACCCACCCATCCCTTTAACTCTTCTTTTTCCTGATTACTAATTACTTCTTGAGTATGCCCCCCTTTAGGCATACTGTCCACGTGACCAGGGCACACCCCTGGTCACTATTCCCTCCCCCCCCTTACCTTTCCTGGACTATTTTTAAGAGACTCCAAGTACAAATATAGTACTGTGCAAATATCTTAGGCAGGTATGAGGAATACTGTAAGTAAGAATGCTTTAAAAAATATATATATTTTAACAGTTTATTTTTTATCAATTTACAAAATGCAAAGTGAGCGAACTAGTGAAGAAAAATCTAAATCAAATCAATATTTAGTGGGACTACCCTTTAGCTTCTCTTTGGGGTTGAGTTGCTAAAACTGGAGCAAATTCAAAATTTGGTGCAACTGTGCATGCTAGCCAATCAGCCTTTCATTCCAGCTTGTTCAATTAAGCTTTGACAATAAAACCTGAAAACTGAATGGTGTCTATGCAGAGCTGCACCAGATTTTGCACTCTTCAGTTTTAGTAAGTCAACCCCTTTGTACACTTGCACAGTCAGTGCAAGTCAGGGATTTTGTAGGATCACAGTCAGGTGCATAATTAACCAATTATACCAAGCAGGTGCTAATGATCATCAATTTCATATGCAGGTTGAAACAAAGTCATTACCTGAAACAGAAACAGCTGTGTAGGAGGCATAAAACTGGGTGAGGAACAGCCAAACTCCGCTACTAAAGTGAGGTTGTGGAAGACAGTTTTCTATCACAGGTCATATATGGCAATATTGAGCACAGCAAAAAGACACTAAAGAAGGTAGTTATACTGCATCAGCAAGGTCTCTCCCAGGCAATAACTTCAAAGCAGACTGGGGTTTCAAGACGTGCTGTTTAAGCTCTTTTGAAGAAGCACAAAGGAAAGGTTGTTTCTTTGGGGACCATAGAGGGCAATGTTGAGGACCGTAGATGCAGTGGTTGGCCAAGGAAACCTAATGCAGCAGATAAAAGACACATCATGCTTACTTCCATTTGGTGTTGGAAGATGTCCAGCAGTGCCATCACCACAGAACTGATGGAAACCAGTACGTTCCAGGTACACCTATTTACTGTCTAGGGACATCTGGTCAGAAGTGGTGTTCCTGACAAAAAACCATACTTACTATGTGGAAACAAGACTAAGGCTGGCCATACATGTTCAACTTTTGTTGTACAATTTTCTGTTAGATCTACCACAAACCACATAATGTGAGGTCAAAGCTAAACAACACATTCACTTGTATCTAATTAGGCAGGCCTTCGTACTTCATACTTGAAGGTAAATTTCAAGAAAATTGGACAGAAAATTGTAAGAAAATTGTATCATGTATGGCCAGCCTAAGTGACTCAACTATGCATGAAAAAATAAGAACTGGAGTGCAGAGAAATGGCAGCAGGTGCTTTGCACTGATGAGTCAAAATTTGAAATATTTGGCTGTAGCGGGAGGCAGTTTGTTTACGAAGGGCTGGAGAGAGGTACAATAATGAGTGTCTGTAGGCAACAGTGAAGCATGGTGGAGGTTCCTTGCAAGTTTGGGGCTGCATTTCCGCAAATGTAATTGTAGATTTGGTAAGGATCAATGGTGTCCTCAATGCTGAGAAATACAAGTAGATAATTAGCCATAATGCCATACCATCAGGGAGGCATGCAGTTGGTATCAAGTTTATTCTACAGCAGGACAACGCCCCCAAACATACAGCCAATGTCATTAAGCACTATCTCCAGTGTAAAGAGATAAAAGAGTCCTAGAGCCATGGTCTCAACATCATTGAATCTGTCTGGGATTACATGAGGAAGGATTTGAGGCAGCCTACATTCACAGAAGATCTGTGGTTAGTTCTCCAAGATGTTTGGAACAACCAACCTGCTGAGCTCCTTCAAAAACTGTGTGCAAGTGTACCTAGAAGAAATTATGCTGTTTTGAAGGCAAAGGGTGGACACACCAAATACTGGTTTGATTTGGATTTCCCTTTTGTTTACTTACTTTCTATTTTTTTAATGATAAAAATAAATTATTTACATTTCTATTTCTGAAAGCATTCTTAAATTGACAGCATTTTTTTCACACCTGCCGAAAACCTTTGCACAGTAGTGTATAGTGTATACCAAATTAATACAGCCATAGTTCTTCTTGGTACTTTGTATCTTTTATACTTTTATTTCCCTGTTAACACAATTCTCCTAGCCAGTGGTGAAAAACATGAAAGTGCCAAGTGCACTATATGTTAGAAAAGAACAAAACCAAGATATACTGTATATTATTTTTGTTAAAAATACTATGCTAGTTTATACTTTATCTTTCCATTGTGTCTTTGGTACAAAATTTTAATAATTTCTCCCAAATAACAGTTTTTTACGGGTTTTTTTTAGTCACAACATTTTCCTTCTTTCATTTTTGATGCTCAGAATAATTATCAGAGAGATTAAAATGTTACAGAAGATAAGCCAAGGTCAAATGCAGCATATGGTTTGTCCTTTTTCTAGTAATAGTGGCGGTAAGTAAAGTTGCCTCTAATTAGAAATGTCAGGTAGGGAATCACCAAGCCTGGGAAAAAGGCTCAATTATTGCAAAAATCCCCACAGAGTAATGTCTGGCTATAGATTTTATAGTTGAGAAAGTGTGAATTACTTTAAAAGAGATATTTGGTCTCTAAACGGATATACTATCAGTTCAATTAATGAAGATGTTCACTTCTCTCCCTTGCTGAAAGCTTACTTCTCCAGATGGTCAGTATGTTTATGTTTTAATCTCTTTATAACACAGCAAAAATTGTATATGGTAATAAAGAGAAAGATAAATGACTTTTTAGTTACAGTACAATTATATGGCATTTTTAGTGAATAAATATGTATAATTACCCTTAATATTTAAAGCTGAGCTCAAGACAGGTATACAAGTATTATTTAAATGAGTTATGAGATTATGGATTATGAGTTATGGATACTTTAACTACTTTACCACCGGAGGATTTTGCTGTCTTACGTCCAGGCCACTTTTTGCGATTGGGCACTGTGCGACTTTAATGGCCAATTGTGCGGTCGTGCGACGCCGTACCCAAACGCAATTGACGTCCTTTTTTCCCCACAAACAGGGCTTTCTTTTGGTGGTATTTGATCACCTGTGCGGTTTTTACTTTTTGCGCTATAAACAAAAAAGTGTAAATTTTGAAAAAATAACAATATTTTTCACATTTTTTTATATGAAATTCCCCCCCAAAAAAAAGTAAATTTTTTTTAAATTTTTGGCCAATTTGTTTTCTGCTACCTATGTTTGGTAAAAAAAAATCACAATAAGCGTATTTTGATTGGTTTGCGCAAAAGTTATTGCGTTTACTAACTAAGGGAAAGATTTCTGTCATTTTTGGTGGTTTTTTTTTTTAACGAGTAATGGCGGTGATCTGCGATTTTTTTTGCGGGACTGCGACATTGCGGCGGACAGATGGGACCCTTGACTGACATTTTTGACACTTTTGGGGGTACCAGTGACATTACTACAGTAATCAGTGCTATAAATATGCACTGTTACTGTAAAAATGACACTGGCAGGGAAGGGGTTAATTTTATTGGAGAGGGAGGGGTTAATGTATGCCTGGTGCTTCCTAACATGTGTGGGGGGAGGTGACTGAATGACACAAGGACAGATCGCATGTTCAACTATGCTGAACCCTGCAATCTGTCACTGTCTGTCACTTAGGAGATCCGCCCACTTTGTTTACACAAGCGGGCGGATCTCCAAACTCGATTCCCAGACGATCGGGGAAGAGCAGCGGCGATCGCCGCCGCTCCTCCCCTGGCCCGACTCCCGCTGTGAATGAATACAGCGGGAGCGAGCCTCCGGCGGCGCGCGAGCACCGCCCACAAGGGGAGGAGTCCAGCGACTAAGGTCTACGTCGCTGGACGATAACTAACCACTTTGCCGCAGTAGAGCTCGAGTGAGCGGTCGGCAAGTGGTTAAAATATTATTAACTGTATGTTTTTACATAGCTGGTAAAAGGACCTTATCTTTTTTCGATATTTTGTAATCCTCTGCAAAGACATAATGAGATAGATGAGAAGGAACAGCACTGTAGGTCAAGCTCTACTGCACTGCACAGTGCTGTTCATCTAGCATGAAATAATCCTGGCAGAAGGAGAGAGCAAAGTGATGAATTATTCTGTATGCTGATTTTCCTTCAATGTCCAATCAAGCAAAAAGGACAGATCCTGCACATGCTGATATACAACAAGTACAAAGAGGAGTACTTCACCAGCCCATGGCGCTGTCCATGTGTTCACCTCCTTTGTTTGTATGTTTTTTAGCTGAAATGTCCTGGTTGCTGCTGCTCCTCTCTCACTCCACTGGGGGGGGGCGGATCAAAACAATTCAAATCTGTAAAGAAAAGCGCACGCAACCTCGGGCAATAACATGGTGGGGATACTGCAGGCCTGGAACTATTTGGGATTGAAGCCATATCTATGACTCTCCCAGAAGGTGAAAGGTTTTCGATCCTGTGCAAGCAAGAAACATTCTGGATCTTTACGCTTGGGTCCATGTCGCCGGGTGGGCTCAATGAGGAGCTGGAAGTCAACATGATCATTTGACATATCAGCACGGGGGTGTGGGCATGGTAGAGTGGGTTCTAGCACATGCACATACACATGGTTACTAAGGGTAGGGAACATAGTCCCTTCCCAGGCATGTGTCTGTGAAGTGTGCACGGAGGCATACGCACATTCGTGTCCACACAACAATATCTGAGCAGCTGGGTATGAGAGTAGGTGTATATGTACAGATATATATTTGGGGATACTCAGGGTGTCACCACCGATGGGTATGTGTAGGTATATGTATATGTATTTCTCATGTGTGTGTATATATATATATATAAATGAGAAATATAAACAACTGCCGTGTAGTATATTTGGTTGGCCTATATGGAGTAGTATTCTCATATACTAATTGATATTTGCATATGTGCCATATGGAATTGAATCTTATCTTATTGAATTTTAATGAGACTAGTATTTTTATTTATTTATTTATTATGTGTATTATCCTGACTTATGAAATTATTTTGGTAGATGGATGAGAGATAAATGTGGAATTAATATGATCTGTCGACTATTGGTATTAGGAAATGCTGATGTAGCTTAGAGTCTTATATACATATATACTTCTAGGATACGTTTATGTATTTTTAGCAGGAGACAACCATTGCTATGTAGGGAATGTGATATCCAAACATGTATCTATAATAGCTCTGGTTAATATCTGCGCTGGTATTGTACTGTTTTAAATTGCATTTTAAATTGTATCTTAAACTGTATTTTTAATATATGTTTTTTAATATATGTTTTTTAAAAGTGGATAGCCCCTTGCTTCTCCCGTCCCAGCCAAGGTGGATAAGGATTATCGGTAACTGGCCCCTTTAAGAATACACAACTAAATAATTAGGGCCGATGGTATCCCGGGTATATAGGGAGGGGCGTTAGCAGGAAGCAAGGTGGGACCTGAGGAAGGAGGCTCAGCCTCCGAAACGCGTTGTCCGTAGTAACAGCAGAGGCAGTGCACCCGTGCCTTGAATCCCCCACCTCGCAGCTCCGTACAACTTGTGGCTCCGGCTTTGGCTGAGGCTCTCCTGAGGCGCCGTAGATCACGTCGGTATAGTGTGCAGGCGCACTAGAACCGGCATCCGGTGACCAGGCAACACAGGAAGTGAAGGAGAGCGGGGATACAGCGGTGGCAGCCGCGGATGAGGAGACCGCAGAGTCACCATCTGGAGGGACGGGAGGAGTGAGTAGCTCCTGTTGGAATGCTGTAAAGCGATTGTCTTAAAGGAAAAGTGTGAGTGCAATTCCAATGTACTGTTTTATTGTCCTTTATTAAAGCGTTATTGCCCGAGGTTGCGTGCGCTTTTCTTTACAGATTTGAATGTCCAATCAAGGCCTGTGGAAGGTCTTATTCCCAGTTTATGTTGTGTCCTTTCTGGGTTGGTCTATCTAGCTGAACTTCAGAAATACACAAAATTGTTGTCTATGCTGATGTCCTTTGTCTGAATCTATTTTTTGGTGCTGTGCGTCAGTAACCCACAATCTGTGATCTTCTATATTTGTCATATTAGTTATACATGTATCACTTTTATTGCAGACCTTATATTCCCAGGGACATGGAAGGGCCAGGAGTTCTGGCTGCAGAAACATCAGATGTCAAAATACGCAGTCCCTTACATTTGGGCATACGTTAAAAGCATTCTTTTATCAAACTCCTTTCCGCTTAATTTTATTGCATTTGCGGGCAGGTGTATAAGGAGTTTTCTGGTATATAGAGCATTTTTCACAACTGATATGTCAACATTCAGATGAGAGGGATGTCATAGGTTTGGTGTACTTTGGGTACATACCAGTCCAGCTTCTGAGTCCAGGTAATAACCTTATCTTAATCTATTTCCCTTAAGCGGGCTTCCCTTTACCCATCACTATGAAAGATAAATAATAAGTAATAGTAATTTAAAGGGGACCTGCAAGGGATGTCTGTCAGAAGGTTAGACAAAGGATAGTAAGGTACAAACAGTCAGTCAAGCCAGCAGAGTTGATACAGTGCCAAAGCAATGTATAAACAAATAGGGTCAATCTAGAGGGTTGTGAGCAGGTAATCCAACATGCTGTGTGTCAAAGAAAGAGGAGATTCGGAGTCAAACACCTTGTAGGATAGAATTTGGGGGAGATAAGGTAACTTTCATGAAGGTCAGGATTGATTAAGTAAACAACAAGTACTAAGATGTTACAGAAGAAACTATACATAGAGAAATGTCTGTAGGATTAGGTGGTATATACACCAGGACACAGAACACTGAGACTGAGGGGTAAAAAACAGGGTGTTGACAACAAGCCAAGGCTGAAGAAGTAAAACAGGTGAGCAGAATGTGTGTAAGTAATCATCCAAAAAATAATCAATGGCAACTGATTACTTGATAAAGGGTGCAGCACAGAAAGGTGACCAGTATGAGAATGATTACCAACAGCTACTGTTTTTTTTTACAGCAACAATGGACAGCTTACATTGATTGTTCTAATAAAATACTGGGCATTAGTGATTTGAGCAGGATTGGCCTGTCATTAAACATCTTTGGTATGTTTATATGAGATATCTGGTTCAGCAACTCCACAGTTTCTCCACCCTGAAGGGTTTTACCTGGGGTAGTTTGTATGCACAGTGATTTAATCCATATGTGTTGGTAGATTAAAATGCTTACTTTTGACACCAAATTTAATGTAGCACTACTCCCGTAGGAGCCGCAGAAAATACTGTCCAGGTCTTCCCAACATCAGCCCCGCAGCCAGGCACACAACATGCTCATTAACTCTTGCTCAAAAGTCCAGTCTAGGGGATGTTGTTTTTATTTTTTGGGAAATTGGATGAGGATGAGGGAAGTGGTGGAATACTCCAAGAAAAAGGACCATGTACAACTAAGGACTTAATCTTCATATGGCTTAAGTACTAGTAGTAGAACCAGTAAAGCAAAGTCCTTTTAAAAAGTAAAGTGTCTGGACGGGACTCTTCAGGACACCAGCCAGTCCCCTTTAACAGACCCACAAGTGACTATAATTAGGCACCAGAGGGGTAGCTAGAGCACAAGGTCCCCGAGATCTTTCCAATGTCTGTACTCACAAGGCCCAAGGACAGATAGAAACCTCCTTCCAATCTTCCAAGCAATGTCCTCCAGTGACACCAGACAGATCTGTGGCAGACAGCTCCCCTCTGTCAGCTTCTTCTAAGCACCCGGGTCTCTGCTTTCCTACCTCAGGTTGCCCAACTGAGGCCTTCACATGGCAGCCTGTGCCTGACAGGGCAATGTGCCCCCCTCAGGCTGGACTCATCCACTCTAGGACAACACCCAGAGCTCTATGTGCTCTAAGAATAAATACAGTCTCCCAGCCCACCCTCTCTGGCATAGGCCGAAGCTGTATGAATATTCATGCTGACATTTTTTTTTTTTGTTTAATATGTTTTTATTGAGATATATATAATTATACAAACACGAGAATACCTCCGTAACATAGAATACAGGTGCACAATCCTTGAACAGATTTGCAAACATGAATAACACCCAAGAGCATGAAATAAAAGCCAACAGAAAGATATTCGTAATGGATCAACATTTCAGGGATTATAACGCACGTCAAACTAGGTGTTTGAGCGGAGGCGCTCGTGGAAAGCAGAGAAGAAAGGGCAGAAAGAAAGAAGGAAGAGAAAAAGAGAAGGGAATGACAGATGAAGGGGGGAAGGGGAAGGGGGGGGGCTCCCTTAGTGTTACACAAGCCTAAACGACCTAACATGAAGAAACATCAGCCATATACATAGCATATGTACTGGAGTGGGTGAATGTTGGCCAACATGACCATATCTTGCGGGCCAAGGATGCGTGACCACGGAAGTCTAGGGTCATGTCCTCCAAATGGTAAATACGATCAACCAACGCAGCCATTGAGATATCGTAGGAACAACTGACTGCTTCCAATATTTCGGGATTAGGGCTTTAGCCGCATTTAAGAGGTGGGGGGTGATGGATTTGCGGTACTCTGCAGGGTGAAGTTTGGTGTCGTGAAACAAAACCGACCACGGATCCGTAGCGATCGGTGAGCCATGAATTGTTTCAATAAGGGATAGGACAGTGGTCCAAAAGGGGCGAATAACGGGGCAAGACCACCAGATGTGTGCGTGTGTGGCTCTGAGCCCGCATCCTCTCCAACATTCAGCCGACAAAGATGGTAACATCCTTTGCAACTTGGCGGGGGAATAATGCCATCTAGTGAGAAGCTTATAGTTAGCTTCAGCCGTCCTGGCGGAGACTGCTGAAGTGTGGGACAGTTGAAGAACAACTTTCTCCTGTGTTGGAGAGAGGGTGCGTTGGAGATCCTTCTCCCACTGTTTCAGGAAAGGTGGGGTGGAGCTGGGAAGTAATGCGTCTAAAGCTTTGTAGAACTGTGATAACAAACCTTTACCCGGTTCAGTGCGTGATAAAATTTGTTCGATCGGGTTCAAAGAATGGAGGTGGCGTAAGGGGTGGGGAAGTGCCTTCACAAACTGCTGTAGTTGGTGGTACTTCCAGCAATCCATGAATGTCTTTGGTGCAGAGCGACATACCTTGGAAAGTGGCAGTATCCCCTCCGTCCCAGTTATATGGTGGAGAAGAGTAGCCGTAGCCTGCGGGAGCCATTGAGAAAAGGAGGGATCCCTATGGCCCGGCAGGAAATGGCGATGACCTAGAATCGGCATGAGCGGTGAGTTATATGGAATCTTATGGGACTTATGAAGCGCGTCCCAGACACGGAACACCGAACTGGTAAGAGGCGAGACAGTGTCATCTAGGCTTCTAGCAGCGGGGGGTATCCAAAGCTGAGCGTACAAAGGGGTAGTCGCCAACTTCTGCTCCAGCTGAACCCAGAGTTTTACACCTGAGTAGAATTTCCAGTCGGCTATCCGTACCAGGGAGGCAGCGATCAGGTATCTCCCAAAGTCAGGCACCGCCAACCCACCCAGGCTTTTGGCCCGCAAAAGTATCGAGAACGCCACCCGGGGCTGTGAGCGGCGCCACACATGATCTAACCAAGGAGTTCAAGATCTTAACAAAGTTACCAGGCACGTTAAGCGGGAGCATTTGAAACATGAAGAGCACCCTGGGCAACACGTTCATTTTGTCGACATTCACCCTACCTATCCATGAAGTGGCTAGATGTTGCCAATTTGTAAGGTTGACTCTGATTGTCGTCTACATGAGCGGTGATGTGAACCCCTAAATATTTAAGGGAGTGAGGTTGCCATATGAAAGGGAAAGACGGACGGATGGTAGAAACCACGGCCGGGGGGATAGTGACGTTTAAAATTTCCGACTTCGCCAGGTTAATTTTAAAATTGGACAGAGCGCCATATCTATCAAATTCGGAGAGAAGATTGGGAAGGGATATCAGGGGTTGTTGGACATAAAAGAGGACATCGTCCGCGTAGGCGGCATATTTGTGTATCGTGGACCCGACTGTGATGCCGTGAATGGATGGGTTCATTTGGATTCTGGCAAGGAAGGGTTCCAAGGACATGTCAAAGAGTATGGGAGAGAGTGGGCACCCTGGCCTGGTACCGTTGGAGAGCTTGAAGGGATCACTAAGGATGCCGTTAACTCTGATCTGGGCAGTAGGGGATTTATAAAGGGCACTGATCAATCGGGGCAGGTGGGGGCCCAGGCCAAACGCCTGGAGTGTGGCCATTAGGAACTCCCAGTCCACCCTGTCGAACGCCTTTTCAGCATCCGTGGAGAGCAACAGGGTGGGCTGGGAGTGCCGCCGGACAAAGGACAAGAGGGAAATGGTGCGAGACACATTATCCCTAGTCTCACGTCCAGAAACAAAGCCAGTTTGGCTGTTGGCAATACAAGCGGGGAGGAGAGGAAATAGTCAATTGGCAACTACTTTGGCATATAGTTTAGCATCAATGTTTAACAAGGAAATGGGGCGATAACTGGGACATAGGGAGGGATCTTTACCCTCTTTTGGGATCACAGTGACATATGCGTGCAGAGTCTCCGAGCGCAGAGCCGAGTCATCCGAAATGGAGTTAATGTAGGAGACCAAATGGGGGAGGAGAATGTCAGTGTACTGTTTAAAGTAAGAAACTGAGAAGCCGTCGGGGACCGGGGCCTTGCCCATGGGCATGGAGGTGAGGGCAGATTGAAGTTCGCCCACCGAAACATCAGCTTCCAAGGAATCTAATTTATCTAAAGGGATGGACGGGAGGTTGGCACTCGCCAGGTATTCAGACATGAGTAAACTGCGCACTTCAGGATCCGGGATAACCTTAGGGACGGTGTAAAGGTTTTGGTAAAACTTATGAAATTCGGCCGCAATTAAAGTGGAGTCATGCGCCAAAGAATCGTCATGTCGTTTGATCTTGTGGATAAAAGAAGCTGCTTTTTGTTGTTGCAAGGAGCGTGCCAGATGTCGACTGGGTTTATCCCCCCATTCATACACCCTTTGGGAGACCTTACGGTAAATAGCTTTATTTTGCGCATGAAATAGAGCCTTAAGATCCTCCCGTTTCTGAATGAGTAGGTGTAGCGTGGAGGCAGCGAGGGAAGCCTTATGGGAGCGCTCAAGGACCTGAATTTCAGCAATGAGAGCACTTTGGCGAAGGGAACGCTCTTTCTTCTTCCTCGCTCCCAGTTCTATAAGCTTACCCCTGATAAAGGCCTTATGGGCCTCCCAACATACAGCAGGACTGACGTCAGGCGAGGAGTTGTCAATAAAAAATCTGGCAAGTTCTTCGCCTATGTTCTGTTTATCCGAAAGATCAAGGATTAAAGAATCGTTTAGCTTCCATGTGGGTCTTTTGTGAGGAAGGGAGGGAATCTTCAGGATTAGGCAAATGGGAGAGTGGTCTGCGATGGAGGATGAAGCAATGGTGGAAGAGTCAACTAGTTCGAGGTGGAAGTGGTCCACCAAGAAGTAGTCAAGTCTCGAGTAGGAGGTGTGGGTTTTGGAGAAATACGAATAATCCCTGTCTGAAGGGTGCATAGCACGCCAAACATCTATTAATTGAAATTCATGAAGTTGTGTACGCAGAAAATTTAACCGTTTATGTGTGATGTAGGACTTACTGGAGGAGGTGTCCAGCAAAGGGTCCATGGGGACGTTAAAGTCACCTGCCACCACCGATATACCGGCTGCAAAATCGTGGAACCTACGCAAGGTGGACGTCAAAAAGGACACTTGATCTTGATTAGGAGCATAGATATTAGCGAAAGAACATACAGTATTACCCAGGGTGCCCTTCAAGAACAAATACCGCCCACAGTCATCAGCTACCATATATGTGAGTTTGAAGGACGACCCCCTGCGAAACCCAATGGCGACACCCTTGGAGTTACGGACATCCGAAAGACCATAGTACCAGGTAGGGTAAGTAGGAGTGGTCAGCTTAAGATTAGAGGTGTGGGTAATGTGGGTCTCCTGAAGAAACACCACTTCCCCTTTTAATGCATCCAGTTCCCTCACTAAGCAGTGACGCTTAGCAGGGGTATAGAGACCTCTCACATTATAAGATATACAGGTCACAGTCGCCATGGGGATTCACACAGGGCAAGTACCAACATCTTCACAAGAGCTAGTGAACACCAGGGAGAGGGGACAGGAGGGAGATAGGAAAGCAGGGTAGAGCCAAAGAGAAGGGGCAGAGAAAGGAAGAAAGAGGAGAGCGGAGGTGGAGAGCCGCCAAATCGGCGACGTAACGGTGAAAAAACACTCACCAATGAGTGGGAGAACGGGATCCCCCACCCACGGTCCACCCGGGAGACCAGCAACCCGGGAGGAAACGCAGGCGGAGAGGAGCCGAACACCGCTCGGGGATTGGGGGGGTGGTCAACAGGAGGAGAGTCCGAGCCAAACCCATAGAAGTAGGGCACGGAGCCCCTCCGCGAGACCCCGCTAGAAAACCAAACATTTGTCACTAGGATCAAAAGAGAAAAAAAAATAAAAAAAAAAAGGATCAAAAATCAAAAATCAGAAAAAAAAAATAAAAACAAAAACCAGCAGAACAGCATGAGGCGCAGTAAATCAACCATATGAGCCTAATCCAGCAACAGTAAGGGGTAATCAGGACACCCCATAAACCTAACAGGGTGAGAACAACTCCGAACTTGTAGGGCATCACAAAAGGTTTAGAGTAGGAACAAAACCCCAGCCAGAGAAAGTGCAAAAGTATAATCGCAAATGTTCAGGTTGACTTATGGGAGGAACGAGGGCCAGCAGGGGGTTTCTGTAGTTTAGAGATCTTCTGCCAGGCAACATCCACAGAAGGAGATAGGGCCGGGAGAACTTCATCTTGCCAACCGGGGAGGTCAGGCGGGGTTATGTTGAGAGCCATGCAGAACTTCTCCAGATCTTCCGGAAATCGCAAAGTCGCTGAACGGCCTTCTCTGGAGGCGATTAAGCAGAATGGGAAGCCCCAACGGTACGGGATGGAGGCAGCTCTCAACTTTTCAGTGAGCGGCTTCAGTGCCCTGCGGCGCTCCAGGGTCTCCCTAGCCAAGTCAGGATAAAGAGAGAGAGACGCCCCGTTAAAGTCCAAGGATTGCGCTTCCCGCGCTCTGAGCATAATTAACTCCTTTTCAGGGTAATGGTGGACCCTGCAGATGACATCTCTGGGGGTGTCCATTTGTAGGTTGCGGGAGCGAAAAGCCCTGTGGACTCTATCAATCCGCATAGGATTGTCAATAGGAAGACCGAGCAGCCTATTGAAAATGCCACGTACCGTAGGGAGCAAGTCAGAGTCCTTAATGGCTTCAGGCAGGCTGCGGATCCGTATGTTATTACGCCTGCTCCGGTTCTCCTGGTCCTCCAGCTTGTATAGGACCATCCTGTGAGCTAGAACCAGACGTTTAGAGGTGGCTTGGAGTTCTTGGATAGCTGCAGTGTGAGAGTCAAGTGAGCACGTGGTTCAGGTCCGACCGGACCGAGGAGACCTCCTTTTTTTATCGATTTCTCCAGGCCTCTGAGCATAGAAGCCAAATCAGCCTTAGTGGGGAGACCGCTCACTAACGCAGCCACTGCAGACCGGCTCGGCGAGACCTCTGTCCCGTCGGAACAGCAGGAGGAGGCAGGAGATCCGTGGTGCGCTGGCGAGCTCTGGAGGGGGGCGGAGCTTGCCCCCGCCAGAGGAGGCGAGCGAGCGGTCTAGTCCACCGGCATCAAGTGAGTCCTCGGCTTCCGCCGTCAGGTAGCGTTTTATGGATCCCGAGGTCGCCTTCTTTTGTGGCTGCGTCCGTCCAGTTCGCCTCCCCATGGCGGACAAGGGGCACGGCGGTGACAGGTTAGTGCTGGCTAGGCAGGTTAGCAGGTTACATGTAGAAATGTGAAGCCGCACTCAGATAATTGAAATCAAACAGAGTGTCTTTATTCTTCAAAAGTTATCCAGGACAAACAGACAGTGTAGGAACAGAATATGTCCAAGGTAGACGCGTTTCACGGCTCGAATGGCCGCTTACTCATTACCACGGTGTGGGATAGCGGAAATCGGTCAATATTTAAAGGTAGTAACCAGGAAATTGATTGTTGCGGCTCTTCGCAACTGCGTATCATTAAATAATCAAGCATATTGAGCATCCGATTTCTCTGCGATCCAACACCTAGGACATGTCAAAAACACACATGAAACAACTTGACAAAATATGTGTAAGACAATAGTTAAAAACGATACACTCAAATGAGCATACAAATGAATGTAATTGTAAAAACAACAAGATTAGCGTAAGAAAATTAGATACACACATGCCGATTTCATGTGAGAGATTATATATACAATCTGAGTATAAATAGAACCACATAGGATCTCAAATATTCATGTGTTCATGTGTCCTTTATTAGTGTATAGTCTCTCACTGGTGCAAGATGTAAACCAGCCGTCACTAAATGGCGGCCCGCGGTCCAGGAGCGGCCCGCACGATGCTTCCGCCCGGACCCGTCAGGCCGCCACTGTAAGTAGTTATTAGTTTGCTGGGACCGCGGGTGTCCCAGCAACCAGTGACATTACGTGTGTGCGCCCCGCCCCCTGCTTCTTTCTTCGGCTCCCTCCCAGCCAGCCGCGAGTTGGGGCGAGACGTCACGAGCGGGCCCCGCCCCCTGCTTCTTTCTTCGGCTCCCTCCCAGCCAGCCGCGAGTTGGGGCGAGACGTCACGAGCGGGCCCCGCCCCCTGCTTCTTTCTTCGGCTCCCTCCCAGCCAGCCGCGAGTTGGGGCGTGACGTCACGAGCGGGCCCCGCCCCCCTGCTCCTAACTGCGGCTCCTGACTCTCGCACTCAGCCTAGCCGCGAGCACGTCCTGCCCCTCTGATGTTCGCTGCTCCTGGCTCCCGCATTTTCTGCTCCCAAAGGTATGTGGGGCACATTTTTATAAAATGCAGACTGATGGGCATATTTTGTTAAGGGGCACACATTTGTGTCCATTAGAGTGCCCCATAAAATATGCCTATTAGAGTCCCCCCTAGCATAAAATGTGCCCATCAGCGTGCGCCTTATTTTATGTTAAGGGTCACGCTGATGGGCAAATTTTATGTTAAGGGGCACTCTAATAGGCATATTTTATGTTAAGGGGAACTCTAATGGGCATATTTTATGTTAAGAGCAACGCTGATGGACACGTTTTGTTTTGCCCATCGGCGTGCCCCTTAACATAAAATATGCCCATTAGAGTTCTCCTTAACATAAAATATGCCCATTAGAGTTCCCCTTAACATAAAATATGCCCATTAGAGTTCCCCTTAACATAAAATATGCCCATCAGAATGCCGCCTAACATAAAATGTGCCCATCAAAGTGCCCCTAACATAAAATGTGCCCATCAGAATGCCCCCTAACATAAAATGTGCCCATCAAAGTGCCCCCTAACATAAAATGTGCCCATCAGCGTTCCCCTTATTTTATGTTAGGGTCACACTGATGGGCATATTTTATGTTAAGGGGCATGCTGATGGGCAAATTTTATGCTAAGGGTCACGCCGATGGGCACATTTTATGCTAGGAGGCATGCTGATGAGCAAATTTTATGCTAAGGGTCACGCCGATGGGCAAATTTTATGCTAGGGGGCACGCTGATGGGCAAATTTTATGCTAAGGGTCACGCTGATGGGCACATTTTATGTTAGGGGGCACTCTGATGGGCACATTTTATGTTAAGAGCAACACTGATGGACACGTTTTGTTTTGCCCATCAGTGTGCCCCCTAACAAAATGTGCCCATCAGAGTGCCCCCTAACATAAAATGTGCCCATCAGCGTGCCCCCTAACATAAAATGTGCCCATCAGAGTGCCCCCTAACATAAAATGTGCCCATCAGCGTGCTCCTTATTTTATGTTAAGGGGCACGCTGATGGACACATTTTATGTTAGGGGGCACTCAAATGGGCATATTTTATGTTAAGAGCAACGCTGATGGACACGTTTTTGTTTTGCCCATCTTTCTGAGTCATAGCTCAGACTTCAGATTCGGACCTCGGCCCAAAGAAAATTTTAGCAACCGGACCTCCTTGAATTTTAATTCATTACCCCTGATGTAAACTATAAAAAACAAGATGTAAAAAGATGTGAAAAACTTTATTATGCATATATGCCCGTAAATATGTGATATGATGTTATCTATGTATAAGTATGTCACATATATGTCCTAAAATGAAGGTGAAAGGAATATGTATATGTGAGTATCAAAAAAAGAAAGTGATGGATGAAAAAAAGAAATGGAACATACATATGAATATGTGAAGTGAAAAGGAAGAAAAAAGGTGATGTTCAAAAAATGTGCCAATAATATGTGTGAAATAGTGATGATGTTATACCAATTAGAATGTATGTGAGTGATCAATGTATATATATATATGTGTAATGATGTAAATGTATAAATGAATGAACAAGAGGACGTGAATGAAATAGTAAACACAAATATATATATGTATATATATAAAGGGGCATGTGTAAAACACACACATACACACATACATATGGTGTGTGAAGATGTGAGTGAGGAAAGACAAAAAATAATAAATAAATAAATAAAAATGAAATAAAATAAAAATAAATAAATGAAAAATAAAATAAATGTAAAATGTAAAATAAAAATAAAATAGAATAAAATAAAATAAAATGAAAATGAAAAATAAAAATAATGATGAAAATAAAGTAAATATGAATGAAAATAAAAAGAAGAAAACGTGAAAGTGAAAAGTGAATATGAACGTGTACGTGATTAATAAATGTATGAAAGAGGATATATATATGGATGGCCATATTTCATTAAATGCATCACATAGATACAACTATATATAGATCCGAATGTCTGCAAACCTCATCATAGACTTGATGGAAATACAACAACATACAGACATCAAATTCAAACATTATTAGGACATATTGATGCACCTCAAAACATATATCGGCATGTGTGTAATCCAAATACGCAATGTGTGCATATTCGTTAGGATAAGGTCCCAAAAGAACAAAGAAAAAGCCTCTAAATATGACCAAAATTGTTTGCCTGGAAATTGGTACTTGTTTTTCTTGCCCATATTGTAAATATAGTTATTAAAACTACAGATAATCCAGATAATCGGCAAGCCGATCGGCATAAACGGAACAGGGAGAGAGATACATGAGGGAGCTGCAGATCCCCTGAGGATATCTTCCCAACACCCGTGACCCATACTGCTTAATTGCCCAGTGCCAGGAGGGCACAACAAAGAGTAAGAGGCAAATTGTTATCCTTAGTTTGTGTTTTTTATTAAATAAACAATATTTCACTATTGGAGGCTTTTTTTCCTATCTTTATATGTATGGACTATATTGTCCACCTCGAGTAACGTAGGAGCAGGATATACAAAATACCGAGGAGAGGTTTGATCCACCCAATTTAAAGGGATCACATGCGCTGGAGGTCCTTGTGACCTGTGGAAAGCTGGTAAGAGGCCACGTGTGACACACCCCAGCACTTGGAGCACTTTTTAAAGAAAGAATTAAAGATCACAAAAAACGCACAATTTGGTTGCATGAAAAATCCAGAAACATAGAGACTTTTTTCACAAATTTTTGAGCACTATTAATTTTTTCTATTTATTATATGTGAATATAACTTATTGGTGGAGATATTAAGCACTTTTATAATAAGTAATAATTTATTGGTAAATTAAGGTCAGCATTTGCACTTTAAGTTTATGCACTATAAGCACAAAAAAATTTTTTTTGTTTGTTACACCTAAAATACCAATACCGTATTTATATAATTTATACACTATTAAAAATTTGGGACATAAATTATTAATATTAATAAGCACCTTAATAAGTATATTTTTTATGCACGTATCTCATATACTATATTGTCTATATATTTTTTATATATGATTTTTATACGTAACCAACTAAGATTTATATCCAGCTAAAAGATCACCAGCGCCTCTTTACCCACTTTTATACCTTTAAATATTGACCGATTTCCGCTATCCCACACCGTGGTAATGAGTAAGCGGCCATTCGAGCCGTGAAACGCGTCTACCTTGGACATATTCTGTTCCTACACTGTCTGTTTGTCCTGGATAACTTTTGAAGAATAAAGACACTCTGTTTGATTTCAATTATCTGAGTGCGGCTTCACATTTCTACATGTATCTTCCCGGACGGCGGATCTAGCCAGCACCAGATCGGACACACACCTGAGCGGCATTTCCAATCCCTTTACCCTACACACAGGTTAGCAGGTTAGCGGGTATCAAGGAGGAGCTCCGGCGGCGTGCGTCCTCACAGTCTCATACGCAGGCCACTCCCCCATGTCATGCTGACATTTGCATACATCCACACCTATCATCCAGAAACTTCACAAGTTGCCTGGATACAGAAGGAGCTATCCAGCAGACTAGAAGCCAGCAGCAGACCACACAGACCAGGCCTGACTAAACAATTGCAGCTCACTGAGTACAGTAAGCCAAACTATGCTTTTACCTGAACCAAAATCACAGACACGCTGACTGCGGTGTGGCAACTACATTTATAACTATCCTTGCACCTACCTAGGCGGGTGCTACAGTAGTATTTTAATTATTTATATATATATATATATATATATATAAAAAGATTAGACTTGTCATATGAAGATCCTGACTATGCCCTTGCAGTTTGTCACATACCTTCATTTTTGCATTGACAGCAGAAAGAGAATGATAGCTATTCAAAACCACTCCAAAATAATGACTGATGGTGAATGAAAGTTAATTGCATATCTTTATGAACATTTTTTGTAATTCCTCATTATCATCCCAAAGTACAGTCTTGAATTTCTAAAAAAGTATTAAATAAACAAGCCTATTATAAGGCTTACCAGTAGGTACAGTGGATATCTAAAAAACGTGCGCTGTTTAGGAAATATTTACATGAGTAGCAACAAGTAACGACACTGACACATGTGCACTTCACTCTCAATAGATAGCATGCCATCTATTGAGAGAGCCATGCTGTGACTGACTTCCACGGATGTGCAGGAGTGACGTCACTGTGGTTCAGCCATTCAAGCGGCCAGAGCCCGTGAATCCAGAAAGAAGACTAGGTGAAGATGGAATCCCTATTAGCAGTGACAGCGCACCTTTGGAGGGATCCAATTTTTAGGTAAGTCTATAATAATGAGCCTTAAGGGGGACCATTTTTTCTTTTTAAGATTTTTTACTGCCGCTTTTGCACATACGAGTAAATCATTTGACATACTGAGTTCTATATAATGAAATGTGTTAATATGTGTATATTAGTGTAGTAAGTACAGTCAGGTCCATAAATATTGGGACATCGACACAATTCTAATATTTTGGGCTCTATAGACAACCACAATGGATTTGAAATGAAACAAACAAGATGTGCTTTAACTGCAGACTTTCAGCTTTAATTTGAGGGTATTTACATCCAAATCAGGTGAACAGTGTAGGAATTACAAAAGTTTGTATATGTGCCTCACACTTTTTAAGGGACCAAAAGTAATGGGACAGATTAACAATCATAAATCAAACTTTCACTTTTTAATACTTAGTTGCAAATCCTTTGCAGTTTATTACAGCCTGAAGTCTGGAACGCATAAACATCACCAGACGCTGGGTTTCATTCCTGATGATGCTCTGCCAGGCCTCTACTGCAACTGTCTTCAGTTCCTGCTTGCTCTTGGGGCATTTTCCCTTCAGTTGTGTCTTCAGCAAGTGAAATTCATGCATAACATTCCACTTCTTTACCTTAAAAAACTCTTTGGTTGCTTTCACAGTATGCTTCGGGTCATTGTCCATCTGCACTGGGAAGCGCCGTCCAATGAGTTCTGAAGCATTTGGCTGAATATGAACAGATAATATTGCCTGAAATACTTCAGAATTCATCCTGCTGCATTTGTCAGCAATTAAATCATCAATAAATACAAGAGAACCAGTTCCATTGGCAGCCATACATGCCCACGCCATGACACTACCACCACCATGCTTCACTGATGAGGTGGTATGCTTTGGATCACGAGTAGGGCTGAGCGAACCCGTACTGTATTGTTTGGGTTATTCGGTACCCGGACCCGAACATTTCACTGTATGTTCGGGATACTGTCCGTTGTTCGGTATGTTTTGGCACAATTTTAATGGCGCGGTTTCAACAGGTGCAAGGCAGCCAATCAGCAAGCGTTTAACTAGTGTGCCCTTAGAAGCCATCACAGCCATGCCTACTAATGGCATGGCTGTGATTGGGCAGTGCAGCATGTGACCCAGCGCCGCGCATCACTCTGCTCAAACTATACTAGGGAGAGGTTCCTGATGCTGCTGCTGAGGGAGAGATAGGATATTATTGTAGGGGCAGGCTGGAGATTGCTTTGAGGGAAAGAATAGGAAGAATCTTCTTTAATCAGACAGCGATCTACATTGGTTTTATTGTGTAGGGGTGCAGTGCACAATCTTTTTGCCCGGAGGGAGAGATAGGAGATTATTGTAGGGGCAGGCTGGACATTGCTTTGAGGGAAACAATAGCAAGAATCTTCTTTAATCAGACAGCGATCTACATTGATTGTATTGTGTGGGGGTGCAATGCATGATCTTTATGCCCTGACCTGAGACCAGTGAGGAGGAGAAAGGAGAAAAAAAAACTTTTATCAGTCTGTTAGGTTGGCGGCTTGCGGTGTGTAGCAGCCATTTAATGCAAGCTCAGTGCTTATGTGTCTGCTTAATCTGCATTTAAAAAAGAAAACAACTTTTTTCCTTCATATTTTACTTTGACATACAGTGTTTAGACACAGCTTTTTCTAATCTGCTCTTCAAAAAGCACCAATGTAAGGGAAAAATAATTAATTTTCAGTATTCAGGGAAAAAAAATATTTTTCAGTTTTTCATTCAAATGTTTTTTTTTTATTCAATAGTGGACAAGAACAACAACAGTATCCAACCTGTTAGGCGTACGGTGTGTGGCGGCCATTTAATGCAAGCTCAGTGCATATGTGTCTGCTTAATCTGCATTTAAAAAAGAAAAAAACTTTTTTCCATCATATTTTACTGTGATTTACAGCGTTTAGACACTGCATTTCAATCTGCTATTCAACAAGCACCAATTAAGGGGACAATTATTTTTCAGATTTTCAATCATACGTTAAAGTGAGATACAGCCTTTGCATACTGTTGTTGTATTCCGCTTTGCAATAAAAACCCATTTAGGGAAAAAAAAACAAATTGCAGCCTAGTCTGCATTTGGTACAGTGAGATACACCCTTTGCATACTGTTGCTGTATTCCGCTCTGCAATAAAAGCCCATTTAGGGGAAAAAAATCTAATTGCAGCCTAGTCTGCATATGTTACAGTGAGATACACCCTTTGCATACTGTTGTTGTATTCCGCTTTGCAATAAAAACCCATTTAGGGGAAAACAAATAAATTGCAGCCTAGTCTGCATATGGTACAGTGAGATACACCCTTTTGCATAGTGTTGTTGTATTCAGCTTTGCAATAAAAACCCATTTAGGGGAACAAAATTTAATTGCGGCCTAGTCTATATATGTTATAGTGAGATACACCCATTGCATACTGTTGTTGTATAAAACGCCTTTCTCATCTGTGACAACGTACCATCCTTAATTCCCTCACCTGCAGCAGTATTTGGCAGGGCCTAATAAGCCTCTACAAATGTTGAGGCCAGAACAAGTACAGGCGATAGTAGATTGGGTTGCTGACAGTGCCTCCAGTTGTCTCCCACCCAGTCTTCTGCTGAAAGGTCAGAGTTGGCACCTGCAGCCGATGTCCATCAATCTTTCACCTCCCCCCCTTGCAAATCAGCCAAGCAGTCTGAGCCCCAAGTCATGCAGCAGTCTCTTCTTGTTTTTGATGACTCTGTTAGCATGGTTTCCCAGGGCCATCCACCCTGAGTGGTTTGGAGGAAGAGGCGGTGGTCGTACAGAGCCAACAGCACAGCAGAAGAGGGAGCAGGGTGCAAAAGCGGAGCGGCCGTGCCCTAGACACTACGCCTGCTACTGCCTAATGCAGCAAGGGACCGAGCACACCAAAGCCAGCTCAAAGGAGTTCCCTAGTGTGGCAGTTCTTTAGACAATGTGATGATGACTGGACATGAGTGGTTTGCACGCTGTGCAATCAGAGCCTGAAGCGAGGCATAAACCTTCTCAACGTGAGCACAACCTGCATGACCAGGCATCTAAGTGCAAATACTACGGATACGTGGACCAGTAAGCACGATCAGGGACATTATATCTCCCTAACAGCACACTGGGTAAATGCAGTGGCGGCTGGACCTGAGGCGGATAGCAGTTTGGCGCATGTCCTTCCACCACCAAGGATTGCAGGGCGCTTCAGTTTGCCTCCTGGTCCTAACTCCTCCTACTCCACTTCCTCATCCTCTACTGCCTCCTCTTCCGGTCAGCGTAACACCTTCACCACCAACTTCAGCACAGCCAGGGGTAAATGACAGCAGGCAGTTTTAAAACTTGCCTGTTTGGGGGAAAAACCACACACCGCGCAGGAGTTGTGGAGGGGCATTGAACAGCAGACTGATGAGTGGTTGCTGCCAGTGAGCCTCAAGCCCGGGCCTGGTGGTGTGCGATAACGGGCAAAATCTCGTAGCAGCTCTGGGCCTAGCCAGTTTGACACACGTCCCTTGCCTGGCGCATGTGCTGAATTTGGTGGTGCAGAGGTTCCTTAGAAACTACCCCGATATGTCAGAGCTGCTGCAGAAAGCTGCAGCGTAACTTCGGCCTTCCCGCTCCCCGCCTCATATGTGACGTGCCCACAAGATGGAACTCCACCTTGCACATGCTGGCAAGACTGTGCGAGCAGCAGTAGGCCATAGTGGGTTTCCAGCTGCAGCACGCACGCGTGAGTCGCTCTGCGGAACAGCACCACTTCACCACCAATAACTGGGCCACCATGCGAGACCTGTGTGCCTTGTTGTGCTCTTTCAAGTACTCCACCAACATGGCCAGTGCCGATGACGCAGTTCTCAGCCTAACTATCCCACTTCTATGCCTTCTTGAAAAAAACACTTCGGGCGATGATGGAAGAGGATGTGGCACAGGATGAGGAGGAGGAGGATGAAGAGGTATAATTTCCGGGGGGGCGTGGCCTGAAGCTTCATGTGAGCAGACGTGCGTGAGCTCCTCTCTCCCGGCATTAACGGTTTCTTGCCATCCTGTGACCCGATACTCACCGCATCTCCTTTCCAGTGTGCCTGCCTACTCACCGTGCCTCTCTGCCGCTATGTCTCCACCGTCCAAACGCTCCGAGGCCGCCGCCAAACTGGATTGTTTCCGCCGCCAGGAAGACGGCGTGCAGGCCCAAGATGGCGGCGATCCATCCTCTGCTCCGGATCCGGCCGAGCGCTCCTCGGACAGCGGTAAGATCCTGGAGGCTATCTCTCACTGCCAGGCCACTCTTACCTCAAAAATCGAGGAGGTTAAGGTGGATATTTCGCTGATCCGCCAGGACATGCAGACACTCAGGGGGCGGATAACCGAGGTGGAGGATCGTTTGGGTGTAGTGGAGGATGAACTCCCCCCGGTTCGCACTTCAGTGGAGCAGGCCTCCAGGGACATTGCACAACTTTATTTTAAACAGGATGATATGGAAAATCGTGCTAGGCGGAACAGAGGGCACCGACCCAGCCACCTATCTGGAGAACTTGTTGGTCACTACCTACAGCCGTGCCGCCTTTTCCCAGGCTTTTGTGGTGGAAAGAGCCCACAGGATGCCAGCAAAGCGACCCCCCCAGGGTGCCCCTCCTCGGGTCTTTATTGCCCACTTCCTTAACTACAGGGACCGGGATGCTGTGCTTCGCCTCGCCCGGGAAAAGGGCAACATTCCCTTGGACAATCACACTGTTATGGCATTTCCCGATTTTTCGGCTGCTGTTCAGAAGCAGCGCAGCCAGTTTACTGAGGTCAAGCGCCGGTTGCGTTTCCGCAATCTCAAGTACTCCATGCTATACCCTGCGAGGCTGCGCGTGGTGGCCGAAGACAGAGTGAGGTTCTTTGAGGATCCTGATTCCGCCGTGGCTTGGCTTGATGGCCTCCAGTGAATAAGTGTTCTGCTGCCTATTTGTATGTTTGTTGTCCTTTCGCCCTGATGTTCCTGTTTCCCGCCGGGGTCTCCGCCTGCAGTCCTTACCGCTCCCCTGTGGATTTAACTCTGTGGACATGCCTCTCTGTTGCAGGACGCGGGATTCCCTGCCTGGCTGAATCTTGAGCGGAGCCTCTGCATGTGTTTTCCCCCTTCAATGCGGACCCCCTTCCCCTATGGCTGTTCTGCACCCCCGCCCGCCGGACATGCCTCTTTGCCGTGTGACCTTGCTCTCCAAGCTGGCTGGGGTGTGGGTGTTGGGCAGCACTGGGGTTCTGAGGGAATCTGCTGCAATCACTGTTGCTCCCCTGAGCCTCCTACATTCCCTTAGCTCGGAATACTGACTGCAGCCCGGGTAGCGCATAGCTCGCGCTGTTTTTTTATATCTGCTGTCTCACGTTGTTATAGGGCCCTGGTCGTGGGCTCTCCCTTCGGAGAATATTCGCCCCCGTCCCCCCCTGTATTGGGGGCTGTTATTTTTGTTAAGCCTGGTACCCCAGCGGGCGACCCGTGGCCCTCTTTGGGCCGGCTCGACCCGCTGGTGTTTCCCGTATCTATGCAACTGTTTGTTTTTTTGCTGTTTGTTTTGGGCTGATGCTCCCACGTGTTGGGGTTTGTGTGGAGCCGGGTGGGCGGGTTGGGTTACTGTATTTGAGCTGTGTGTGCCCCTACTTTGGGGCTTTTATTTGGGTTCACCTTTATATGTATTTCTTTGTATGCTATGCAATGTCTCATTTGTTGGTTGCATGTGGTTGGGGGGGGCTGTACTGCCTGCGCTGGGGGTCCTACTACTCCCCCTGCCCATTCCTGTTTTGTCTTTGTTACTATGGCCTCCCTGAAAATCCTTACGTGGAACGTCCGTGGGGTGCGGGACAGGATTAACCACTTTACCACCGGAGGATTTTGCTGTCTTCCGTCCAGGCCACTTTTTGCGATTCGGCGCTGTGCGACTTCAACTGACAATTGCGCGGTCGTGCAACGCCGTACCCAAACGAAATTTACGTCCTTTTTTTCCCACAAACAGAGCTTTCTTTTGGTGGTATTTGATCACCTGTGCGATTTTTACTTTTTGCGCTATAAACAAAAAAAGAGCGTTTATTTTGAAAAAATAACAATATTTTTAACATTTTTTTATATGAAATTCCCCCCAAAAAAGATGTAAAAACCAATTTTTTTAAAAATTTTTGGCCAATTTGTTTTATGCTACATATGTTTGGTAAAAAAAATCGCAATAAGCGTATTTTGATTGGTTTGCGCAAAAGTTATTGCGTTTACTAACAAAGGGAAAGATTTCTGTCATTTTTGGTGTTTTTTTTTTAACGCGTAATGGCGGCGATCTGCGATTTTTTTTTGCGGGACTGCGACATTGCGGCGGACAGATCGGACCCTTGACTGACATTTTTGACACTTTTGGGGGTACCAGTGACATTACTACAGTAATCAGTGCTATAAATATGCACTGTTACTGTAAAAATGACACTGGCAGGGAAGGGGTTAATTTTATTGGAGAGGGAGGGGTTAATGTATGCCTGGTGCTTACTGACGTGTAGGGGGGGAGGTGACTGTGTGAGTCATGGACAGATCGGATGTCCAGCTATGCTGAACAGTCCGATCTGTCACTCCCTGTCACTATGGAGATCCGCCCGCTGTGTTTACACACAGCGGGCGGATCTCCAGACTCGATCCCCGACGATCGGGTAAGAGCAGCGGCGATCGCCGCTGCTCCTCCCCTGGCCCGACTCCCGCTGTGAATGAAAACAACGGGAGCGAGCCTCCGGCGGCGCGCAAGCGCCGCCCAGAAGGGGGAGTGTCCAACGACGTTAATAGTACGTCGCTGGACGATAACGAACCACTCTGCCGCAGTAGTATTACTGTGAGCGGTTGTAGAGTGGTTAAACGCTCTGTTGTCCTATGCTATTTGAAAGATCAGCATGCTGATATTATAGTCTTAGTTGAAACGCACGCAGATGACGGCCTGCTCCGAGCTCTCCGTCGCCCGTGGATTGGTTGGTCGTTCCACGCTACCTTTTCCTTGTACTCGAGGGGGGTTTCCTTACTTGTATCCAAATCTACTTCTTTCCAGGTGCGGGATGTGCTCACGGACCCTCAGGGCAGGTATGTTTTTGTTAGAGGGGTAATTGGTGGTCGGGAGGTACTGCTCCTGGCGTGGTACGTGCCACCCCCCTATGCTGCCTCTCTCCTCACGGTGGGCTTTGACTTCATGGCTAGGTTTCCCTCCCTCCCGGCAATATGGTTAGGGGATTTCAATATGGTGTCCAATACCGTACTGGACAGACAGAGTGCCTCCTTAGTGGGTGATGCCCCGGTACCCAACACTAGATTTAGTAGACTGCTTACTGACTTTGACTTGGTTGATACCTGGAGACATCTTCACCCCTCCACCCGCGCCTCTTGCTACTCTGCCTCCCACTCCTCCATGTCGAGAATTGACTCCATTTGGATCTCGCGCTCGCTGACGCCTGGCCTGCGGGCTGCGGGGTTTGGGCCCCGCTTGCTCTCTGACCATGCCCCTTACTGGGTGTCGCTATCATCCTTCCCTGGCCCTCCGCGGAGCCACTGGCGCCTGAACCCTTTCTGGCTCTCTGTGGTTCCGGGGTTGGACGGCCTTGGGGAGGAATGGACTCATTTTTTTGCTAATAACGACCTCACCGCCTCGCCCCTGTTGGTGTGGGAGGCGTTCAAACTCCATGCTAGGATGCTATTATCGGAGCGCATATCCAGGTTTAAGCGGTCTTCACGGGCGGAGTTCTCCTCCGCGGAGCACCGACTTGCGGAACTTGAGAGTCGCTACGCCCTTGCACCTTCCCCGGAGTTGCTTGCGGACTTAAATCTGCAGACGCGGGCGATGGAACAGCTGTGTCGGGAACGTGCGAATCGCAAGCTCTTTTTTTGTAAACAGCGGTCGTTTGAATTCGGTGAGAAAGCTGGTAAGCGTCTTGCTTATTTGGCTCACCTACACGAAAAGCCCCCAGTCGTAATTACCCTTCGTCGTCTTACGTCCGGGGATCCGGCTGATCCCTCTGCGATTGCGGAGGAATTCGCATCTTTTTTCAGGACGTCTATACGTCTAAAGTGGAGTACCCCCCTTCGGATCTCTCAGCTTTACTTGACACTATCTCATTTCCTACCCTATCCCCCGAGCAGGCGTCTGCCCTTGACGCATAGTTGATGCCCTCTCCTGTTTTGCGCGGGCTAAGGCTCCGGGGTCGGATGGCCTCCCTGCCGAGTTTTATTCCCTGTACTCGGAGACCTTGGCCCCCAAACTCCTAGAGGTTTATAACGCCATGTTCGAGGCTTCTGCCGCCCCGACGTCCATGAGTGAAGCCCTGATTGTCCTTATACCCAAGCCCGGAAAAGACCCCACGTTGCCTGAGTCCTATCGCCCTATTTCACTTCTTCAGTGTGACATTAAGATCCTGGCTAAGATACTTGCTCTGCGACTTAACAAGGTCATTCACTCTCTCATACACTCAGATCAAACGGGCTTCATGCCCTCTAAAAACACGGCATGCAATACACGACGTCTGTTCATGAATGTACAGGCGACACATGATCTGGTGGGTACCCGGGTCTTGGTGTCCTTGGATGCTGCCAAGGCCTTTGATTCGGTGGAGTGGCGTTACCTATGGCAATGTCTGGGGCGCTTTGGTTTTGGGCCTAAATTTGTGAAGTGGTTGGCCATCCTCTACCATCGTCCTTGCGCTAGAGTGGTGGCGAATGCACACACTTCCAGGTCGTTCCCCCTTTCTAGGGGAACTCGACAGGGTTGCCCGATCTCCCCACTGTTATATGCGCTGGCGGTCGAGCCCCTGGCCATTGCCATACGTGCACACCCGGATATTGTTGGCCTCGGTCGCGGGGATAACGTTGATAAAATTGGCTTATATGCCGACGATATGATTCTCTACCTAGCTGACCCTGGCCCCTCCCTATCTAGAGTCCTGGACCTTATCACTACCTTTGGCGGGTTCTCCGGCCTGTCCATTAATTGGGATAAGTCGCAAATTTTGCCCCTGGATGTTTTTGCCCAATCGCAGGACCAGTCTCTCCTCCCTTTACTTCGTGTTTCTACGCTTAAACATTTGGGGGTGCAGGTATCCCGTAACCTCGCAGATTATATCGCTCTCAATATTGAGCCCTTGTACGCCCTAGTTAAGCATAAGACTCAAATATGGTCCTGTCTTCCCATCGGTGTGATGGGCCGCGTGAATTTGATTAAAATGATCCTCCTACCCAAAATCCTTTATGCTTTATGGCACTCTCCTGTGTATATTCCATACAAATACTTCGCAATTCTTGAACGTTTGCTGAAAACTTTCGTGTGGGGTCCCAGTAGACACAAACTGGCGTGGCGTCACGCCCAGAAGCCGACTGCACTGGGAGGGCTTGCTGTCCCGGATTTTGGGGCGTATTACCTAGCATCGCAGTTATCCCACTTCTATCATGTCAATGCTCTAGATGCTCCCAGATATATGGCCTTGGCCTGCCCCCCAGCATTAACCTCGAGTCCTCACCCCTTGTGTGATATTCTCCGGGGGGCGCTGGTGGGCCCTCAAACACCCAGGTGACGAGCGCTGTCTCTTCTCACTATAGGAGGATATGGGATTTGGCACTATCCAGGACTGGTGACTCGCTGTTCCACGCTAAAACTCCCTTGTGGTTCAACAGACATTTACCTGAACTACTACAACTGCCAGACCCTGGACTGTGGATGGCCAGGGGGGTCGTGTATCTCTCCCATGTATTGCGGGGGGGAGCACTTCGGCCCTTCTCCCAACTACGGACTGACTTTGACCTCCCCCCTCCATGTATTATCGGTATTATCAACTTCGCCATGCCCTTCGCGCACAGTTTGGGGGTCTCTACCCGGACTTGCCCACAGTTGACCTGTTGGATGTCCTGACTGGTTCTGACTCCCGTAAACTTATCTCCCTTTTATATGAGATGCTGACATCCAAAACGGCCACGGCCCTGGCGTTCAGTGTTCGCCCTCGATGGACTGACGATGTAGGCGACCTTGACGATGATGACTGGAGGGAGGCTCTCGGGGCCTGTAAGCTAGTCTCGCCCAAGTTGTCTGACAGATTGACACAGGTGTATATATTACATAGAGCATACCTCTCCCCTGACAGAATAGCCAGATTCGCTCCCTCCAGAGACCCTGTGTGCCCCAAGTGCCTATTGTCACCGGGCACCTTTGGACATCTGTTGTGGCACTGCCCTCGTATCCAGGGCTTTTGGGTGCAGGTGGTCCGCTTCCTGCACTACCGTATGGGGGCTCCTGTCACGCTAGATCCTAGGGTCTGCCTGCTGGGTATCATACCTGATGAGGACGTTGATAAATATACCATAAAATTCCTGCATGAAACCCTTTTTAGCGCAAGAAAATTGATTGCCCGCACGTGGATCCAGTCTGTCTGGCCTGATCTAGCTATGTGGAAGGCTGACGTTAATCAATCCTTGTCCTACAAGAAAGTCATATATACTAACCGGGGTTCCCTTGGCAGTTATCATAGGGTCTGGGACAGGTGGCTCCAGTCCCCCGACACCTGTTCTCCTGGGTGATCTCTGGGATTGTGGTGAGCTTTGTGTACCCTGTTTACACTCGTGGACGTAATGGGGCGAGGCCTCAGTTATACTTGCTGTTATGTTTGTCTGTGTGCGATGCTCTTTTCCCCCACATGTATTTTGTTCTCTTTCTTTTTCTTGCCTGATTTCTGTGCCTTATGTGACAATGTTGTATTATATATTACTGATGTGTTGTGACCTGATTGTGCTGACTGCATATGTTTGTTTTGTTATTATTATGTGAACCCAATAAACGTTTGTTTTCCAAAAAAAAAAAAAAGAGGTATAATTTCCAAGGCTTTCAGGGCAGTCATTCGCAAGTGGCTCCGAGGGTGGGTTCTTGCACCCACAAACGCCACGGACACAATTGTCCAGCAGGGGCACAGTTCTGGAGGATGACGAGGATGAGGAGATAGAGGAGGATATGGAACCATGTTCTCAGCAGGGTGGCACCCAGGCCAGCTCATGGCCATCACTGGTGCGTGGCTGGGGGGATACGGAGGACACAGAGGATACACCTCCCACAGAGAACAGCTTTTCGTTGCCTCTGGGCAGCCTGGCACACATGAGCGATTACATGCTGCAGTGTCTCCGCAACGACTGCCGAGTTTCCCACATTGTAACCTGTGCTGATTACTGGGGGGCCACCCTGCTGTATCCCCGTTACAAGGACAACGTACCGTCCTTAATTCCCTCACTGGAGCATGATCGGAAGATGCGCGAGTACAAGCGCACGCTGGTAGATGTGCTGCTGGTGGCATTTCCCTCCTGACAGCGGGGGGCACAGTGGAAGCACAAGGCCAAGGAAGAGGAGGAGGAAGAGGTCGCCAACTCAGCCAGGGCACCGCCAGCACCTCAGAAGGCAGGGTTAGCATGGCCGAAATGTGGAAAAGCTTAGTCAGCACGCCACAACAAGCAGCAGCACCACCAGCTGATATGGAACATCTTAGGAGGCAGCATTTCACGAACATGGTGGAGCAGCATGTGTGCACACATCTAGACGTACTGAATGACGGTTCTGCCCCCTTCAACTTCTGGGTCTCCAAGTTGGGCACATGGCCTGAGCTTGCCCTTTATGCCTTGGGGGTGCTGGCCTGCCCTGCAGCCAGTGTATTATCTGAACGGGTATTTAGCACGGCTGGGGGCGTTATCACAGACAAGCGCAGCCGCCTGTCCAGAGCCAATGTGGACAAGCTCACGTTCATTAAAATGAACCAGGCATGGATCCCACAGGTATATAAAAAAATATACAGAGTATATTCCTTGCGCCAAGGGACTAAATGGAATGAAGGTGCTGATACAAATGTGTCTAAAGTTGAATGTAAATGGATGGATATGCAGTTGCTGTACAATAAGGATATGCTGAGATATCAAAGAGGGGGGGGGATAACTGCGCTAAACTCCTACAGGTAAGCAGCAACTTAAATTGCGACAAACAACTAAACAAGATACATAGATAATAAGTTGCGCTAAAAATGAATAATTATTAAAAATATCAGTCAAATTATGAAATGTAGTGATGGTGAAGGCCATACACTAAACTGTGTGAAACACATATACAGTGTCCAAATGTTCATTAAATTGATCCAAAAATCTGGAGTCTGTATAAATCCAAGATGAAAATAGTGAAGCCACTAGGTGTACAAACTTCTTACCAAAAGCAGGTAAATAATTCGCCCAGAACTCAAAGTAGCAATTCTAGTCAAACGGCTTCAAAGTGACTCCTCAGATTTGCATGATGTCTCAGTAGTCAAGTGCCGAGTGCATGTAAAAAAGAATAAAAGCTTCCATAGCATAATACTGTTTCACCCAGTATTGTCACCGATAGTGTAAATCACCCAAAGTGTATACCACCACCGATGCTAACTGCTTACCAGAGATGCAGTGAAATTAGAGTGAATAATACCACCAGCACCCTTAGATCCAATCTGCTTACCAAAGGACAGATGTAACTCGCTAGAAGTCAAGAAGGGAGCAACCTATATAAGCCCACCAAGGTTCGAAAGGGACCACCACCAACACCACAGCTGCTTACCAGACAAAGGTAAAAGAAGCACCAATAACAGTCTGATGGGGATGTCCTCCAAATGTGGCCAAGATGACTGCACAAGATTCTCCAATGCGATCCAATAGCTCTGTATAGGAGGAGGGTAGAAGAGGACGGATCGCACAGTCAAATCTTCTGCTGCTGTTTCCTGCACTTTCCTGGATTTCCAGAGACCAGCCAGACTAAGGGAAAATGGCCCCCTTGACATCATCAGACTACACAAACATGGCAGCCAACCGGAGACCAGCCAGACTAAGGGAAAATGGCCACCATCAGCTACAAATGCTGAAGCATGCTGCCAGGATCTGCCCTGCACCCTCTGCAATGCTGCACCCTCTGCAAGGGGACCCCCCCGACACGTTAGGGGAGACTGTGCTGTGCACTCTGCACTGGGACCACCCCTGCACTATAACCACACTGCAAACAGTAGGGCATGCACCTAGGGGTCTCCTACACTGGGATCCCTCAAGACGACCAGGGCAGGACACACACTATCCCAGGACCCTTACAGAATGGGGCTAGTGGGGGAGAACCCAGGGGGTCTCCACTGCATTCTTTACCCTGGGACCCACACCAGACTCCAGGTCCAGACAGGGGTAAAAGGGAGTGGGGGATGCCCAGCTCACTGAGGGATTTAAGGATGAGAGGAGGAAACCTGAAGGCAGGTCTGACCGTCCTTGGAGGTTACCCGCGTCCACCCCAAAAAATGTCAAAAGGGGAGAAAAGGGACTGTATTTACCCTTCCATGGTGAGGGTAACGCTCCAGACAGAATCCTCGCTACCAAAGTAGGGGAGCTGTCGGCTAAGGGACCGCTGTGACTCAGACCCAAGCCCGGTCGTATGCGACCCTGCGAAACGTTCAACTCGCGGGCCAGCCTCTGTCCATGAGGCTATGTTGTGGCCAAACTAGCGTGTAGCTAAAAAAGTGACAATACATGTGTTTCCTCAGGTATCAAATGATGTGAAGAAAAATTAATTACTTCTAAGCCTTTTTCTCTGTACTCAACCGTCTGACAAAAGTTTCAATCCTCTCTCCATTTTTTTTTTGTGTTAGTGACATTTCATCTACTAGATTCCCTAAAAATGAAAAGGAAAATTAAGATACATACAATATATGTAAACTGTCAACTGGCAAATGATTTTCTACTCCAGCTACAGCTTGTTGTCAACTCTCTGCTCTCCCCTTATTTCAGCAAGGCTGTTTTTACCAAACTAACTCCTAAATGCTTCAATAAAATGATTAGGCCCCTTTTTCTCAATTCCTTCGCACCTTGCTTCCATCATTGCCAATATGATGAGATCCCCTGTGGGGTACTCATGAAATGGATGTAGAATGAGCGGGTATTTGAGTGTTCAGGACAATAGCTGTGTTTTTTTCTCTAGAAAAGCAGGTAGTTGGGAGATAAGCCATCATGTCTCTTGCATCCTCTGTTAAAATGGCCACCCAAGCAGCAATACTGTGTGGGAAAAATGTGCCAGTTTTAAAAAGGTAAACGTAATGTTAACTAAGCTAATGAAGGATAGACCTTTATATGTAAAAAATACAGGAACCATTATAAATACAAGGAAATCCTGTCTTACCTTATATCCATGCTTGTAGGTTTTCTGAGGGGACTAATCTTCACCCATCACAGTGGGCATACTCTCAAAGGGGGCTTCATGGGCAGGATGGCATAGGAATGGACTACACTCATTGTTGCACCATGTGTTAAGGTAACTGCTGAATGCAGGATTCCTTGCCTAAGCAAACATTAGAGACTGAACCCCCTGCTGGGAGGTCTAGGTGCACAAAGGTAATTGATTTGGAAACTCTCAATAAGCCCTGAGGCAATAAGCAGTTGGATCCCGATAGAAGTGTTTAAGAATTTAAGAATAAAAAGAATAGTGTATAAATGGTGTCAAGAGGTCTATCATCTAAGGACACTAGCAGAAATATGGTATGCCATGGAGTAGGTGAGGTTAGATGAGGATGCACTGGGGGCATTCCCAGCAAAGCTTTTGCCAGTGTCCAGTTACCAGACAGTAGCGTTATATAACCCATTGTTTATGAATATAATCCTGTGTCTTGCACTGTATAAATGATCTTTTTTACAACCTCTTTTTTCAGGGTGATCTTTAGGAAAGTGTTCCTTTAAATTTCTGTCAACATAAAACTAAGAGAGGTCACCTGATTGGGAAGTCCTCCTTGCCGACCCTCTTTCCCCACTTGGGCCCCTGGGGGGTTCGAGGCTCCCTCCAGTTACCAGCTGTTACCAAACCCCCATAACCCTCTCCCACCTACCCTGATTTCATCCCAACCCTGCCTTCCCAGCCCCCTCTCCCCACTCGGCCCCTGGCATATCACATTAAGTGTTATACATTTGTTTTGGTTGAGGCCCCTTCTATGAGGGGGCCCATTTACGCATTGTGACCTCGGTCACACCTTGAATTTGTACGTGCCATTACTGCTTCTCAGTCGGGATGCCAGGTCGATCTCTTATGCGTATCACATTGTTACCTATTCCTTGAATGTTATATGCTGTAGTTCTAGATTTACTGTGACTTGTTATATCACGGCATGTACCTAAGCTTTCTACTGCATGTTACTGTACCATGTTTCTTTTGCCTTCAATAAAAACTGTTTAAAAAAAAAAAAAAAAAAAAAAAAAAACTAAGAGAGGTTATGAAAAGATGTAAAAAAATAAAAAAATATCAACTGGAACTGGGCTTTAAATCAACCCAATTTAACTTATATTGTATTGCATAATATTGAATATTACCCGTCTATTAATTTCTTAACAACATTTTAAGTAACAACTGGATTACCTACCAAACCCTTGCATCACTATTTCTTATATGTTCTACTTGATTACTTTTTTAAAATGGCAAAAATCTTTGAAACATTTAACAATATATTAAGCAAAACATCTAGGAATTTTAGGTTGCATGCTGAAAACAGATTGCAGTTTATATTTGAGTTTAGTTTCTGGTTGCTTCCCATCGAAGAACAAACTCCTGTGTTTCCCCTGATGGTCATTTCTCAGCTCAGTGTAGATGACATGTTTTGCTTCTGCCATCACCAACGGGTTGTCCTCAATCTCCTACCCCCTCAACAGCATATACCTACTTTTGCTATCTACTGCTATGCTCAGGGTCAGAAGCTAAAGGAAATATCAAGTTACTTATGGGTCTGCAGGACCATGTGCCAGCACAAGGTCTACAATACATCAATGCATTAACAGTAAGAAGGATTCTGTCCAAATAAAGGGTTTATTAAAGCTACTTTGTAAATGACAGGAAAGGCAACATGTTACGGATATGAGGTGCACGCATTTAATTGCAAGAGCTTCCCAAATCTTCCTATCAGGGCAGAATTTTAGGCTGTTCTGACAGGCAAAACTTGGACACATTCTTATAGTGATAATGCCAAAGCTTGCCTGCCATTATCCTCCTGGATAGAGCGGAAGAATGTCATAGTGAGGAGTCAATAAGATTGTGTAAACATGTGGCTTAGTGGCACCTTTCTACACTACGAATAGGTATCAAAGCATTATTTTTCAGATTTACCCAACATTACAGTTGGGGAGGCTGCTGCAAATATGTGCAGGCACCTCTGGGCCACCGTCCTGCAGTCTCCTTAACCCTCCTCTTATGTTAGAATTCCATTACTATCCATGATGTTAGGGTCAGTTTTGACCCGTGTTTTAAATCAGCCATAAAATACCCTCTGAATAATTATTTATCATCAAATTTGTTTTTTTACCTCTTGGTTACCTTGTTAGGCTTCTTTATCCTTGAAAAGATTGGTTTTAATATTTTTGGTGTGACCCCTTAGACCTTTCTTTTGATAGCATACCTCTCATTTTCAAATTTTAAAAATGGTAAAATAAAGTCAGCAACTCTGAAATGTATTTGTCCTATGTTTCTTCACTTTATTTAGAGAAGCAGACAAGCAGGCAAAGAGATAGGCCCCTCCCTAACTACAGCTCACAGGGTTGAGAGGTGATTGGCTGTCACTTTTACTAAGCAGAGAGAGTGTTTATGATTTCAGTTTTGGAACTTATTAGTGTCCTAAAATCCTATATTATAACTGGGTCAGAATTGACCCTAACACCATGAACGTCTTAATTTTCACCACAGTATTTTATAATTTAGTGAAAAGGATTATTTTTCTATTACATTGTTTAAATAGAGGTTCCTAACAAAGTAAAAAAATCTTGATGCAATAAACAAATTTATGTGATACTTATAGACATTCAAAACCTGAAAACTGGTCAGTTTTGACCCTAACACAAGAGGGTTAAGCTCACATTTAACTCACAAACAGCAGTCTGTCATCTTCAAGCTTTGACATGTAATGCATTTAGAGATGCCCCTCTGTACACCACTAATGTTAAACAGATGTGGATATCTTGACCGCTTGAATAATTGTGCAGCATAATGAATCAAGGATTTTTAAATCCGGCTTGGCATTTGCCTGTGGCTGGAGCCCGCGCAGCCACTTGCTGGCTTGTTGTTGCCTTCCCTGTGTTAGAAGCATGCGTGTCTCCTAAAGGATACCCAATTGCTACCAAAAGGTCCAGTGCTCTTAATTGAATCCCAACTTGTTTGCATCCTGACTCATTGGACCAATTATTAGTAACCTTTGGCTTTTCCTGCATTGAGCTTCTGGTTGGCTCTCTCAGGCTGTTGATTCTCTTTACTGACCTTGGCATGTCTGTCTCTACTCCTGTTTTTCGCTGTGCTGCATTTGAATCCAACTGACGTTGCCCAGGTTGTTATTGGACCCAACGTTAGCACATGATTTGGCTCATTCCTGTCCATCTGCTACTGGTCTTTAATGCATGACCTTACTGAATCTTCGTCATCTGACAATCTTTTGCTTGAGTATGTTTAGTCACAAAAAGAGTAACTCCGATTTTGTTGGGAAAAAAAAAATCCCCCCTCTAATTATCAATATACATTGCAAAAATTTAACAACCTTTATTGCAGATTCCTACCCATTTCTAATCTGAAGAAAATGCGGTTTGTTCTTTAGATATGGATTCTGAATGGGAGTGCGTTTTTATTAATTATTAGTTGATCCACTTTCAGGGTTCTGATAATAAAAGTAGCCGTTTCTGCATCCCTTTAGATGAAATGACATGACATATTGCAGAGAATATATAATTATTTCATATACTTTTATTTATTTTATGGACAGTTTATATTTGATTTGCGCTACAGCATTTTCCATTCTATATTCTGTCTGGGATTGATTGTGTGTCCCGGGTCGGTGTTTAGCTAGCATTTAAGCCTTGCATTTCATTTACTTATTTCTCACCTGTCTGCGCTGATTGTGTTTTTCTGTTTTTATGTTGCAGAGGATGCCAAAAATCGAACTTGTATCTTAGTGCAGACATCTGGTACAATCAATGAGCCAATCACACAAGCATGTAATTAGATTTCTGTGGAAGCTCTGTACACCAAGTGTGTACAGAATGTCTCCAGGTTGCCATATTACATTTAATTTTACAGGAAATCACAGCGCTAAAGATTCAAAAGGAAAGGTAATTTTGAATAACATTAACCACTTCAGCCCCGGAAGATTTGACTACTCAAAGACAAGGCCCTATTTTGCGATTCAGCACTGCGTGACTTTAACGGACAATTTCGCGGTCGTATGACACTGTACCCAAATGAAATTGACGTCCTTTGTTTTCCACAAACAGAGATTTCTTTTGGTGGTATTAGATCACCTGTGCGATTATTATTTTTTGTGCTATAAACAAAAAAAGAGCGACAATTTTGAAAAAATAACAATATTTTTCACATTTTTTATATGAAATTCTCAAAAAAAAGGTAAAAATCTAAATTTTTAACATTTTAGGCCAATTTGTTTTCTGCTACATATTTTTGGTAAAAAAAATTGCAATAAGCGTATTTTGATTGGTTTGCGCAAAAGTTTTTTTTTTAACTAGTAATGGCGGCGATCTGTGTTTTTTTTTGCGGGGCTGCGACATTGCGGCGGACAGATCGGACCCCTGACTGACATTTTTGACACTTTTGGGGGTACCAATGACATTACTACAGTAATCAGTGCTATAAATATGCACTGTTACTGTAAAAATGACACTGGCAGGGAAGGGGTTAACTTTATTGGTGATCAAGGGGTTAAGTGTGTCCCTAGGGGCATGATTCTAACTGTTGGGGGGCGTGGCTAGTGAAGTAACCCCAGAGACATGCAATCCTATATAACAGGATCGCTTAGCTCCTGTGCCTACTTCAGTGAGAATGACAGACGGCTGTGTTTACATCAGCCGTCTGTCTTTCTCCGTCTCCTGCGGGAGATTGCGAGTGGCCGGCGGCCATCAGAGCCGCTGGTCACACGTGCTGGCTAGGCAGGGAACGAGCGGGGATGGGAGTGAGCCTCCGGCGACTCGCGCTCGCCACCTACAGGCTCTTTGGCAAGCAACGTAGTACTATGTCACTTTACCTGTAAGCGGCTGTGTGCCCCAGTAGATGTACAAGAGGCGGTCGGCAAGTGGTTAAATTACAATATGGCCTGTGTAGCAATGGTATACTGTTTTTTTATTTAGTATTTTCTTCCCCACAAAAGTGGAGTTACCCCTTAACCACTTAACGACTGCCCGCCCACATTGTACTGTGTAAGTAGGACCGCTAGAGGCAAAGCGGCACACTGGTAAATCGTTGCCTACTTCCGGGTTTAGATCCCCCCTCCCCCCCCCCCGACACCCACTATTAATTTATTTCAACATTTTTTTATCTTTTTTTGTTTATATTGTAAAAAATAAAAAAAAACTGGTGATGATCAAATGCCACCAAAAGAAAGCTCTATTTGTGTAAAAAAAAATAATATAAACTTAGTTTGGGTGCAATGTTGCATGACTGTGCAATCGTCCGTTAAAGTAGCGTAGTGCAAAAAAATGAAGTGGTTAAATTATGCATCTTCCTTAGTCTAGGGCAGTGATGGTGAACCTTGGCATCCCAGATGTTTTGAAACTATATTTCTCATGATGCTCATGCACTCTGCAGTGTAGTTGAGCATCATGGGAAATGTAGTTCTAAAACATCTGGGGTGCCAAGGTTTGCCATCACTGGTCTAGGGTTTTATTCAACCTCCAAGCCTTTTGACTATGATCACAGACTTAAAGTAGAAGTCCACCTTAACACTAAGATCCCTGCATCTACAGACATCCACGATCTAACACTAACCTCTAATATCTAGCCCTGTAAAGAAGAAATCAGAATGCATACATTTTTTACAAGCCGATCTGACCCGATCCCACGCTGGGCTGTCAGCTGCGGCTTCGCTGTGTAGGTGGGTGCAGGACACAACCGACAACGGAAACCCTATAGTCAACAGGTGAGATCACTCGCCATTAATTTCACAGCCGCTGTTGGCTGTCGCTGGAGACTGGATCAGAAAGGCTTAAAAAAAGGTATGTATACCCATTTGTTCTTTACAGGGCTAGATAGGTTAGTGTTAGATCGTGGATGTATATAGATGCAGGGATTGTAGTTTTAGGGTGGACTTACACTTTCATTTACTGAGCTGCTGTCATATGATTTGCTGCTTGAATTGAATTTGTGTCATTGAACAGGGGTAATATAAATGAATTGGCATGTGTGTGTCAGTTTCACATGAAATAGCTGCAAGCTCTGCTAAAATTGGAAAGGTGGCAAATATTTGTTACATTATATATACTGTAAGGAGCACAATTTAGGGCTACTATTACCAAAAATCTAACATTAAATGTAAAACACTGAAGACGTATTAATTTAAATGTCTAATAAAATTAACTAAAATAGGAGTTAGTTAATTTAGTAAGAGATGACATAAAAATGAAACACTACTGAAGAATATGAAAACTGTAGATAGTTGAGGTAATGAGGAATAACTGGGGAAAATGCTAATAATAAGGCTATTAAAATACACCATAGGCAGTCCCTGGTAAATCTCTTTTAGCTTAGAATGACTGATAAGTACAACAGGCTGCATATATCTTCCCAAAAATGTAGATTTGGTACCAGGTATAACAGTTTTTTTTTTACATTTAACTGTAATGTTTAAAACACATTCTTGAACAATATACCATCTTAAACCTCTTGTATTGTACCCATTCTTTCTCCCTTTATTTTGTAAAGCTCTGCGCAAACTGTTGGCACTATATAAATACTGTATAAATATTAATAATATCAGCAGCTTCTTTACATAACTAACTTGTATTTTAGGTATTCTGATTCTTAATAATCATTTGTCGATTTTAATTTACAATGGGTTCAGTTGGAATCATCAGCAAAGAATGTTCTTCAGTCATTAGACAGCTACAAGATGACCGTTATAATTCACAGTGACAAGGAGACATATCTTATAATCTGACCTGTTACTAGCCCTAAAGGACTGTCTTAACTATTATACATCAAATGTCTTTCATATTGTATATATGAACATAAAAAGAAGAAAGGCCACATTTGTCTGTAAACATATCAAACTTTATTAAACATTTTATTGAGACAAAAAAATAATCCCTACAGGTCCATGAAACTGTAGACTTAAAATGTGCATATTTTAACGAGTCTCTGCAAATCTATACAATAAGAGCAGAAACACTAATGAAATGTCATACTTAGGCTAAACATAAGAACAAAGTACTTCTGGAGGCAATGGCCAAAAGAATATGGAAATTATCAACCTTTATTGTGAATGCTACATAAAAAAAAATGCAGGCCATTGCATTGTTGAGAAAATCTATACAAATATAGATAAACACTAATATTAATAATTTATTTTAAGTGGGAGCTTTTCTGAGAAATTCATAAAAAAGAAAATAATTCTTATGATATTAAACCTGCACAAAATTAGATCCATACTGTGTATTTATAGTACCATTTATTTAATTCCTTGGCACATGTATTTTAAAAGGGTTTGAATAAGCAGTCTAAAGGGACTTTGTGTGAAGTAAAACATTTCTATACATAACGGGTAAAAATACATGGAGCATGTTGCAAACATATAAATTTTGATATGTCATTCTTCTTCATCATCACTGTCCTTCATAGAAATCCCCTGGAGTCCTCCCCTATCAGAAACTGCTACTGTAGCTTCTTCCATAGATAAACGGTTGTGAATTGTCTCATATGTCTTATTATTTAGTGTGCCATCGAGCACTCCCTGTAGCCTAAAGTCTCTGTAGGTTTTCTGCAAGAAAAAGAAATGATAAAAAAAAAAATATTCATTTAAAATGTACATGTCCGTATAGGGTAGCATTACATCTTATTTTTTAAATACCATAAATGTTTAATATAACAGTAAAATAGAATTTTACATTTGGCAAAGCACATGTAAAAGCCAAAAGCACAGTTGTATTTTTTATTCTTCAGTTGTAAGAAACTGCTTCTGAGAGCAAAGATGGTTGCAAAAATAGGAAAGTCTATCATATTCATCTTTTAAACAGGAAAAAAAAAAAAAACTTTAGGATCATATTTAAAAGCTTAGGAATTTGGAGGTGTGAAGTGGAGGATCAGCTATTCAGAGCTCTCATTTTTCTTATCAGCAAAGATCACATGACCAAATTCCTAGGTATGTGGTTATGTAGGCAGGACTGAAGGGATCCTGGAGCAGCACTTTGTCCAGAAAAAGAAACGTATTTCAGTCCTTCTATTACCCTTCATTTATCCATACTAGCAATTAATCAAAGTGTTAAAGTGGTTGTAAACCATCCAGCAATGTCAAAAGAAAAGCTCCATAAGTCGCACATCATGAAGCAGACCCATGTGCATGAAGCGCAATGAATGGCAGCCTCAGCCCAGACTCCAGCCAGGCCACGCCCCCAACACATTTCACTCCGCCCCCTTGAAACTTAATCCCCATGATTATGCTCCAAGGAGCTGAGCAAAATGCTTAGACATTGCTGCAGCTTGGAGCGAAGATGGCACTCACAGCGGTCTAGTTGGACTTTATCTCTCTACATGAACGGTGCCTAAATTTGGGTCACTGTAAACCCTCTACATATACCCAGTAAAGTGCCTGGCCTTAGGTGATACACAAGATGAAACAAATCCTACATACAGTAAGTTGTATCTGTTTATCTGCTGTCTTCCCAGGTACATGTGCACACTGTTTTTAACCACTTGCCGACCGCCGCAAGTACATATACTGCGGCGGTCAGCCCCTCACAGGCAGAGTGACGTATCGGTACGTCACTAGCCTGTGAGGCTCTGGGGCGCGCTCCTGCACGGTCACAGACCCCCCCGCGCGTGTGACCGGCGGACCCGATGTCCGCCGGTCACTCAGCGATCGTTGGGGGAGAGGGAGAAAGGCAGGCGGCTAGTGTAAACTATGTAGGACCGTTGATCATTGTTCCTACAGCTCAAGTCACAGCCAATCACAGTTAGAATCACGCCCCTAGGGACACACACAGCCCCTGCCTCTCAAATAAAGTTAACCCCTTCACTGCCAGTGTACTTTTACAGTAACAGTGCATATGTATAGCACTGATTACTGTAGAAATGTCACTGGTAACCCCAAAAGTGTCAAAAATGTAAGTCAAGGGTCCGATCTGTCCGCTCCAATGACACAGTACCGCAAAAAAAATCGCAGATTGCCGCCATTACGCGTTAAAAAAAAAACAACAAAAATGACAAAAATCTTTCCCTTTGTTAGTAAACGCGATAACTTTTGCGCAAACCAATCAAAATACGCTTTTTGCGATTTTTTTTACCAAACATATGTAGCATAAAACAAATTGGCTGAAAATGTTAAAAAAATTTGATTTTTACATTTTTTTGGGGGGAATTTCATATAAAAAAAATGTGAAAAATATTGTTATTTTTGCAAAATCGACGCTCTTTTTTTGTTTATAGCGCATGATCAAAAAATCGCACAGGTGATCAAATACCACCAAAAGAAAGCCCTGTTTGTGGGAAAAAAAAGGACGTCAAATTCGTTTAGGTACAGCGTCGCACGACCGCGCAATTGTCCGTTAAAGTCACGCAGTGCCGAATTCCAAAATACCCCCTGGTCTTTCAGCAGCCAAATCCTCCGGGGCTTAAGTGGTTAATGAACTTGGCAGGTAGGTTGTTCTAAACATCTAGGAAAATTATCCACAGATCTTCTGTGTATTTGGGCTGTTACAGTTGCTTTACTGCCTTCATGTACTCATAGAAGACTCAGTGATGTTGAGATAAGGGCTCTTGGAGGGGTTATACCATCTCTTTCAGGACTCCATTTTGTTGTTTTTCCAGTGGAGATAGTGCTTTATGACTTTGGCTGTATGTTCTGGGTCATTGCCCTGCAGCATTGTCTTGCAGCCCCACATCTGCAAAAAAACCTTCACCATGCCTCAGTGTTTCTTGCAAACACTCATTGTACAACTCTGCGTTGGTGAACAAACTTCCTTTTGTTACAGATAAACATAAGTTTAGACATCATTCCAGGGAACTTGCTGCCATTTTCTGCACACCGGTTCTTGTGTTTTTGTGCATAGCAGAGGTGCTTGTATGGCTTTCTAGCAGCATGTTTTCCATGAAGACCACTTCTGGCCAGACTTTGACTGTAGATGGGAGTAGCAGTGTTCTTTTGTTTTTTTACCAAGTGTTTTCTGATAATATAGCCAAATTTACCACCTTAATTCCTACCACAGTTTTTACACTACATAGACAGTAATATACCGAATCATGCAGATTGTTCCTGATTAGTGTGCTATTACTTTGTGGCCGAATGGTTCACGAAATATCAGCGTTTTTGTGGCGAAATTGGTCTCATTGGAATGAATGGCGGAATGTTCAAAACTAGAGTGGGAGTTGAAAAATCAGGACATGATTTCTAAACTGCCATCACTCCCTCTTTTTCAAGCCCACCTATAGAAATCCTATATCAAAACGTTCAGCTATACCTGCTGCCACTAAAAATGTCCACAGCTATCCCTGCTGCCACTAAAAATGTCCACGGCTAAGCCATAGTCCTGATTTTTGAGTTTTCACAATATGACCATTTGTTTGCAACTCATGTCGCCCATTGACATTCATTGAAACTCCACTCTAGCCACCTCAAAATTGAAAGGCAATTTCTAAGCTGCGACTGTGCCTTGATTTTTAATATTTCAGAGACATTCTATGGTCTGGGTCTTGTGATTCTCACAATATAAAGCTGTTCACTGTAGGATTTATAATTTCTAAGCTACAACCGTTTGAAGATGGCAACTGCCAGTGAAGTGAGCAAGTTGGAGCAGTTTGTTTTTAACCACTCTTCTCTGCCCTTGCTGTAGAGTGAGTTGCCATAGGAACTCAGGTGTGTGAGCAGCCAGCAGAGTGACAAAAGCTAGCTAAAAATCAGGACATGATTTCTAAACTGCCATCACTCCCTCATTTTCAAGCCCACCTACACATATCTTATATCAAAACATTCAGCTATCCCTGTTGCCACTAAAAATGTCCACGGTTAAGCCATAGTCCTGGTAGTGTTTTCTAGTTCTTATTATAGTGAAAGCCTATGGGAAAATTTAGCACCCTAACTCCCCTCACAGTTTTTACACTACATAGACAAGTAATACACCGAAACTAGCAGATCGTTCTCGATTGCGTTGCTATTAATTTTTGGAAGGTTTTGCCAAATGGTTTGCGAAATATCGTCGTGTTTGTGGTGAAATTTGGCAAAGTTAGCCCCATAGGAAGGAATGGCAGAATGTTCAAAACTAGACTGGGGCCTGAAAATAGTTAGACGAAGTTAGCGAAGAAATCTTGCCACAATTTCTAAACTGCTGCCACTCCCTAATTTTTAGGGCCACCTACACAAATGTTACATCAAAATGTTCATCTATCCCTGCTGCCACTTAACATGTCCACATCTAAGCCATAGCCCTAATAGTTTTTACACTATGACCATTTGTTTCCAACTCACGCCGTCCATTGACATTTATTGAAACTGCACTCAAACCATCTCAAATTTCAAGGCCATTTTCTAACCTGTGACTGTGCCTTCAGTTTTAATGTTTTCTAGACATACTATACAACGGGGCCGGGGTCTTGTGATTCCTACGGTATAACTCTCTAAGCTGTGAGATTTAGAGCTTTTACACTAGAGCTGTATGAAGATGGGCACCTCCAACTTTGGTAAGTTGCCCCATAAGAATGAATGGCGGAATGTTCCGGAATGTTCAAAACTAGACCGTTTGGTTCCAGCTGCCAAAATGTCTTAACTGCTGCCACACACACACACACACACACACCACACTTAAACACACCACCTACACACACACCACACAAACGTCTGCCACTCCCACACACACATAGTTACACTGTTATACAATCTGCACACTCACTACTTTACATTGTAGCAAAGTGTCATTTCTTCAGTGTTGTCACATAAAAAGATATAATAAAATATTTACAAAAATGTGAGGGGTGTACTCACTTTTGTGGGATACTGTGTGTGTGTATTATATATATTTTTTTTTTTTCTTTTAGTGATGTTAATAAAAAAAGGCATTACATATTGTTTCTTGACACTGATATTTAGAAGCCCATTCATAGAGGGAAAGCAAGGCAGAAATAGTTCCTCTTCCAATGTCAATGGTGATCCACAATGTATTGTATTCAGTGTCTGGATTCCTTTGTGCTTCTTAAAGATGTCATCGGGAACATTTCCAGTAATAGTCTAATGTTTTGTGGAAAATATCACATACACTCTTTTTAAGGAACAACCTTTTTTTAGGAATCTGACCCCGGACACAGAAAAGGGAAAGAGTCCCTATCTGGGATCCATGCTAAAAAAAAAAGTAGACAGGTAATTTTTTCTAATATTTTTTTAAAAAAGTTTCCTTACACTTACAAGTTTCCCCTTTTAAGATGCTTTTTTTTTTTTTTTTCTAAATGATTGGCCCTTTAAGTATTTTTAAAATCGATACTCATTTATTTAGCTGTAAATGTATGTGTGAAAGCCAATCCTATTGATCAGAAATTTGGAACGAGACTCTATACACAGGTGTTTTCTCAGTATGATAAAAAAAAAAAAAAACAACACAGTATCTTCGGTTTATAAATGAAGAGAACATTTTGGTGTCATTTCTATTTCCTATTTATACATTTTCACAGTTAAAGTAAAATGTTGACCTCTGCTAAAACTTTTCAGCAACATTTCATTTTATATTTGCTTTTGATAAAAAACAAAACTTCCATCTGGTGATAGCTTTCATATTTCCAGGGTCTATGATTTACGTGAACATTAAATGTATCCAACGTCTAGTAGATCAGTGATTTAATGCATTACATTTACTTTTGTATTTAAGAATTTACTTCTGTGCACTTACAGTCCTACAAGGACATGCTCCTTCCAGGTCTATCAGGAAAGGCTCAAATATAAGATTATTATTGCCATCTACATACTCCAGGCATAACTTTTCCCACCAGATGCTTTCTATTAAAGGCTAATTTACGTTGTGTGTGTGTTGACATGTGATTCTATCCTGTCAATGCGAGTTGCGTGGCATGGATCTAATCATCTTTTATGGGCCCCTTAAAGTGGTTCTAAAGGCTGAAGCTTTTTACCATCATGCAGCCTATGCATGAAGGTAAAAAAACCTTCTGAGTGTTTTCTAAGGTGACTAGGCTTCTTTCTATAAAAGCCTAGTCTCCTGTATCTAGCAGTGCTGATAGATGGGAATCCACTGCTTATGCCCTAGAAATGTTTTATTCTTGGCATCAATGATATGTTGGAATGAGAAATGTACAGCTCTGCGCTAATGTCAGTCAACAGCAGTGACATTATTAAATATTCTGAGAATTGCAGTTCTGCACTCCCAGAGGAGTGTATTGCTGACTTAAGGTGTAGGCTAAAAGTACAAAGCACTGCACAAAAAAATGCATAGGGGACAACATTGCCAGTTATATCTTCTAATTAAAGTAGTTCTAAAGGCTCAACATTTTTTACCTTAATGTGTTCTCAAAATGCCTCAGTAATTGTAACACCCCCTCACCTCACTTATACTTACCTAAGTACTGTCTTTATCCAGCGCTGTGCCTGTCTGCAGTGGCTCTTTCTTCTCTCTTCTCATACAGGCAGCAGTGGGAGCCATTGGCTCCTGCTGCTGTCAATCACATCCTGAGAGCAGAGAGCAGGGGGTGAGGGTGAGCTGTACTTTGTGTGTTATTAGACGAACACAGTCTTACTTGGGATTGAGCCTCCAGGTTTCCTATGGTAGTGAACTGAGAAGGAGCCCTGAGCGCTGGTGGGGGGACCCCAGAAGAGGAGGTATTGGGTTGCTCTGTGCAATACCACAAATTCCTATATGCTGGCCTAGTAGTTCATAGGAAAATTCTAGTGTAACTTTGGAAGTGTAAATTTAAGTTGAAATGAACAAACTCTGAGAGTTTAACTCTACTTTGTTGTTTTAGAACTTTACAGCGCTCCTAAAGACTTCAAAAAGGCTCTGAAAAATTGGCTGGTAATACTAAGCCCCTGCCTCACCTATGGCAGCAAAGTTTCTAGCCTTCCAAGCAAAGTTCTTCAGCTGTCCATTGCCTATCTGACAAACCATACAGGCAGCTCAACAGCCAACTGGGAAGCTTGTATGTCAAGAAGCTGGCAACACTGCTACTAGTTCAGAGGCAGTGGTTTAGCACTGTCAGCCTGCAGTAGGGAGTCCACGTAACCATATTTGTAATAGTTTTACAAAAAAAAATTGCTGAAGAGGCACTGGGGTTACTAAAGGCAAATAGGCTGCTCACTTTGCAAGGGAAATTTCCCTTAGCTTAGTGAGTGTGGCAAGGATACCCAATTATGTGCCACTTTTTGTCAACATAAGTACCTTTACACAAGGTACTCTTGCAGGGGTTCTTAGCATCACCCAGATAGAAGGTAAGTATTCAGCCTCTTGGCTATTTGGTCTTCAACTGGTGGCTTTCCAAAAAAAAAAAAAAATATATATATATATATATATATATATAATATTATATATATATATATATATAAAAAAAATATATATATATCTGCAAGAAAAAGTATGTGAACCCTTTGGAATGATATGGATTTCTGCACAAATTGGTGATAACATGTGATCTGATCATCATCTAAGTCACAACAATAGACAATCACGGTCTGCTTAAACTAATAACACACAAAAGAATGAAATGTCGCCATGTTTTTATTAAACACACCATGTAAATATTCACAGTGCAGGTGGAAAAAAGTATGTGAACCCCTACACTAATGACATCTCCAAGAGCTAATTGGAGTGAGATGACAGCCAACTGGAGTCCAATCAATGAGATGAGATTGGAGGTGTTGGTTACAGCTGCCCTGCCCTATAAAAAACACACACCAGTTCTGGGTTTGCTTTTCACAAGAAGCATTGCCTGATGTGAATGATGCCTCGCACAAAAGAGCTCTCACAAGACCTACGATTAAGAATTGTTAACTTGCATGAAGCTGGAAAGGGTTATAAAAGTATCTCCAAAAGCCTTGCTGTTCATCAGTCCATGGTAAGACAAATTGTCTATGAATGGAGAAAGTTCAGCACTGCTGCTATTCTCCTTAGGAGTGGCCGTCCTGTAAAGAGCACAGCGCAGACTGCTCAATGAGGTGAAGAAGAATAATAGAGTGTCAGATAAAGACTTACAAAAGTCACTGGCAAATTCTAACATCCCTGTTATGCCCCATACACACGTGCAGATTATCTGCAGACTTTTGTCTGCAGACTTACCAAAACCATATAATATGAGGTCAAACCTAAACACTTTCAATTTGTATGCAATCCGGCAGGCCCTTGCACTACATAGAAAAGGTAAGTCTGCAGACAAAAGTCTGCAGATAATCTGCACGTGTGTACGGGGCATTAGTGAATCTACAATACGTAAAACACTAAACAAGAATAGATTTCGTAGGAGGATACCACAGATGAAGCCACTGCTGTCCAAACAAAACATTGCTGCACGTTTACAGTTTGCACAAGAGCACCTGGATGTTCCACAGCAGTACTGGCAAAATATTCTGTGGACAGATGAAACCAAAGTTGAGTTGTTTGGAAGAAACACACAACACTATGTGTGGCGAAAAAGAGGCACAGCACACCAACATCAAAACCTCATCCCAACTGTGAAGTATGGTGGTGGGGGCATCATGGTTTGGGGCCGCTTTGCTGCGTCAGGGCCTAGATGGATTGCTATCATCGAAGGCAAAAACAAATTCCCAAGTTTATCAAGACATTTTGCAGGAGAACTTAAGGCCATCTGTCTACCAGCTGAAGCTCAACAGAAGATGGGTGTTGCAACAGGACAATGACCCAAAGCATAGAAGTGTCCTGACCTCAACCCGATTGAGATGCTGTGGCATGACCTTAAGAAAGCAATTCACACCAGACATCCCAAGAATATTGCTGAACTGAAACCGTTCTGTAAAGAGGAATGGTCAAGAATTACTCCTGACCGTTGTGCACATCTGATCTGCAACTACAGGAAACGTTTGGTTGAAGTTATGGCTGCCAAAGGAGGTTCAACCAGTTATTAAATCCAAGGGTTCACATACTTTTTCCACCTGCACTGTGAATGTTTACATGGTGTGTTCAATAAAAACATGGCAACATTTCATTCTTTGTGTGCTATTAGTTTAAGCAGACTGTGATTGTCTATTGTTGTGACTTAGATGATGATTCAGATCACATTTTATGACCAATTTGTGCAGAAACCAGAAATCCATATCATTCCAAAGGGTTCACTTTTTCTTGCAGATATATATATATACACACACACACACACACACACACACACACACACACACACACAGTAGCTCACAAAAGTGAGTACACCCCTCACATTTTTGTAAATATTTTATTATATCTTTTCATGTGACAACACTGAAGAAATTACACTTTGCTACAATGTAAAGTAGTGAGTGTACAGCTTGTATAACAGTGTAAATTTGCTGTCCCTTCAAAATAACTCAACACACAGCCATTAATGTCTAAACTGCTGGCAACAAAAGTGAGTACAACCCTAAGTCAAAATGTTCAAATTGGGCCAAATTAGCCATTTTCCCTCCCCAGTGTCACGTGACTCCTTATTGTTACAATGTCTCAGGTGTGAATGAGGAGCAGGTGTGTTAAATTTGGCGTTATTGCTCTCACTCTCTCAAACTGTTCACTGGAAGTTCAACATGGCACCTCATGGCAAAGAACTCTGTGAGGATCTGGAGAAAAAGATCTGTTGCTCTACATAAAGATGGCCTAGGCTATAGGAAGATTGCCAAGACCCTGAAATTGAGCTGCAGTAGGGTGGCATTCAGCGTTTTAAAAGGACAGGTTCACAGCGGTTTGTTGCCAGCGGTTTTGACTTTAATGGCTGTGTGTTGAGTTATTTTGAGGGGACAGCAAATGTACACTGTTATACAAGCTGTACACTCACTACTTTACATTGTAGCAAAGTGTAATTTCTTCAGTGTTGTCACATGAAAAGATGTAATAAAATATTTACAAAAATGTGAGGGGGTGAACTCACTTTTGTGAGATACTGTATATATATATATATATATATATATATATATATATATATATTATACACGCACACAGACACAATTATTTATGACCCTCCGCCAAGTGTCACATACAAAACCATCTCCTCTGCTCATTTTCCTCCTTCTGTTGGGGTAATCCAAGGCTCCGTCCTTGGGCCCCTCCTAATTCCTTCTCTATACCTCTTCCCTAGGCCAGTTGATAACCTCTCATGGCTTTCAATATGACCTCTATGCTGATGACACTCAGATCTATCTCTCCACTCCTCAACTTACCCCCTCAATCTCCTCACATATCACAAACTTACTGAGTGACGTATCAGTATTGATGTCACACAACTTCCTCAAACTCAACCTTTCTAAAACTGAGCTTGTAAAATTTCCTCCTCCCCAATCCCCTCCTTTATGACTTTACCATTAGGATCAACGGCACAAACATTGATCCCTCTACACATGCCAGGGTGCTGGGTATAGTCCTAGACTCTGACCTCTCCTTCAGTCGCCACATCCAATCACCGTTTACATTTTGCCACCTTAACTTTTCCAACATTTCCAGAATTCGCCCCTTTCTAATGACACCACAAAACAACTTGTTCATTCCTTGGTTATTTCCTGCCTCGTCTACTGCAACTCTCTCCTCACTGGCCTACCTTTACACAAGCTATCCCCCCTTCAGTCTAGACCTCCTGCTTTGCTCCCTTGTTACCTCCTCCCATGCTTGCCTCCAGGACTTCTTCAGAGCCTCTCCAATCCTCTGGAACTCCCTGCCCCAGTATGTCTGGTCAGCCCCTTTAGGTGATTCCTGAAAACTCACTTATTCAGGGAAGCCTATCCTACCTCCACCTAAGAACCGTACCTGAGCCATCTCTATCAGATCATTCCCTGCAGCTATTACCTTTTGTACCACCTCATCCTCCCTTTAGATTGTAAGCTCCGTGAGCAAGGCCCTCCTATCCCTTCTGTATTGAATTGTATTGTAATTGTGCTGTCCCCCTCTCTACATAGTAAAGCACTGCACAAACTGTTGGCGCTATATAAATCCTGTATAATAATAATAATTGCTACAAGAGCAATTTTGCAACCATTGACATTTTCTAAAACTCTAAATTTTCAAACAATGCTTTCTTGCCATATGCCATAGCATGAAGGTATTCTCTGTACTGTGGGTGTACAGAAATCCCCACAGAAATGACATTTCTTGCTTGTACAACTGGTCCCACTGCTTTTCCCACAGGTTAAAATAAACACTCTATTGCCACATTATTCCTGCACCCTGTTGCTTTGCTGTGCATCTTTACATATACTACTGAGGGGATCCATCCCAGATCTTTCATCAAGAGCTGCAGGGGACCTTTGGATCTTTACGTCAGTCCACTTTCTTCCATTTTATATGGATTCTACTTCTAATGGACACATAGGCTTTTAACCACATTAGGAGCACCAGGTAAGCAGTGTACACTGGGTGTGCATACAATTTTTATGCCTTGTGCAACTTTGCTATGATTAAGGCCCTTTGAGGATTATGCTTTGCTGAATACTTGCTTTCCTTATGCAGTATTTTGCTTAAAAAAATGGTGAGCTGTATACATTCTTATTTGGAACCTTTACTTTAAGGTGACCTTTGACTGAAACAGCAGACCAAGTGTCACGCTCCCTAAAAGTAAAGCAAAATAAGGGACAATAAAAACAGTCAATAAATAAGCATATACATTTAATAGATTCTATACACCAGTGTCTGCAAAGAAATATAATAAGCAAGAAAAAGAGTCCTAAATGAAAAGGTTGCGATACCAGTTTAGAACAAACCTTGAGTAACACCTAGTAGACATAGTTTACATAAACATAAGGCCCAGCAGGTCAGAGCATGGTCATGTAAAAAAGGCACTGAATTTGGCAGAAGGTCTAAAGTAAGTGGGAAAAATGGAGCATGACAGCAATGCTTGCTTTCCATGGTGATTTGACTGAGAAGGAAAGATTAGTGCTTTTGGTTCACATATTTGTATAAACGTAGTGTATACCTATGCATTCGGTGTGGCCTGCGGGAAACTCAGAAAAAGGTCCCTGCATTTCTTTAAAACTGCAGCATCTGAGAAATAGCATGGTGCTTTTGCACACCCGCAAACACACTGCCTGTTTAAATGTTTAGGGGCCCCATTAAGAATGTCAGCCCGACTCGTCTGTAAAAGAGCAGGGTGTTTTGGCTCTGGGTGGTTGTTGGTTCAGGACGAGTGCGATTCCCGCACTCCCAATCACCTGAACACGTCTAAATCATTTGTTTTGAGAAAGAGCTACATAGAATGCTATTTACAGAAAACAGACAAAGGGCTGGATTCACACTTCTCTATTTTAACACGCATTTTCATTGTAATTGTTTTCAGGAGATTTCAAAGTCAAGAGCCTATAACCAAACTATTCTTCAGCGTTCTAGTATTAAAAGTGCACAAAAAACATGCCCTAAGATGCACTTTTATTACTGTTGCCCTTTCTCTGCATTTCTAATAACCATACACCATACAGTTTTCTGTGTGTTAAAAATGCATTTATGGTGCACTACTTCGAACTGGGCATAATAAGTAGTCCAGTACTGTGCTACTGTGTACTTAGTCACTTTATGACGCCTGTCTGTTTCAGTTACAAGTCTTCTTGGGCCTTCCTCGGGACCTGTCAAAGGCTAAAACAAATGAGATTCTGAATGATGCAGTGACTCTATTCAATATAATTCTGCAGACCATACAAAATGTGTTTGTGAACAGGATTTAAAAACATTTTTGCAGCATACTGCTTAATTACGTTGCATATGCAAATGTATTCGATTTCTGCTTTAAAAAAGGTCTGCCGCTAGTGTATGGTAACGCTAAATTATTAAAAGAAAAAGTACAGTGTGTCAAAAACTGCATGTGCATTACCATAGGCTTGAACTTTAGTAATAGATGAGCAGGCACTGATTAAAGTGAAGACAGAGGCGCCTCTAAGTGTAGACTTTATGCAACAGGTTTAATGAATAAAATTATGCACTCACGTTAGTAAGCATATATTCATGCCCATAAAACAAGGTTCCAGTGTGGAGAAGTGTACATCATCCGGTCATGGACATCCGTCCTGCTGGAGCTGAAATCCTTTCGCCGTGGCCGGCTTGTACGGCAAGGTAAGAACCAGGAAGTAGGCTCGGTGTATTTGCTTGACAGCAAGGCTTGGTGGATAGTCGAACCTGGATGATGTCATCTGCATGCGACGCGTTTCCGAGTGCGCTTGCTGCCAGGGGGAGGGCAGCCGCGCTCCTTCTTCATGGCCTTGAATAAGGAGCGCAGCTGCCCTCCCCCAGGCAGCAAGCACACTCGGAAACACGTCGCATGCAGATGATATCATCCAGGTTCGACTATCCACCAAGCCTTGCTGTCAAGCAAATACACCGAGCCTACTTCCTGGTTCTTACCTTGCTGTACAAGCCTGCCACAGCGAAAGGATTTCAGCTCCAGCAGGACGGATGTCCATGACCGGATGATGTACACTTCTCCACACTGGAACCTTGTTTTATGGGCATGAATATATGCTTACTAACGTGAGTGCATAATTTTATTCATTAAACCTGTTGCATAAAGTCTACACTTAGAGGTGCCTCTGTCTGTCTTTGTTTTAGCCCTGTGGAACCCCTGGATTTTGGTTTCTGGATGGCTGCCCTACATGGTGGACTTTTTCTCCCCCTGTGCCAATAATGACTTTTAACTCCATGGACTTTTGGTTCGATATGTGATCAAGCGCCTGTTAACATTGTGTATTACTGATTAAAGTGATATTATGTATTCTCTACACACATACAAACATACACTGTACATAGAAAAATACTCAACAAAAAAAGAAAACACAAAAAAAAAAAAAAAAGTTGAAATTATGTTTATTATATGCAACAATAAACTTGATACCACAATAGCATGGCTCACCTTTACAATCTTGATGATTGTCTTTAACTGGTATACATGCAGTTGAAGGTCTAATCTGTCAGCCAGCCACACACATATGACTTTCACTGATTTACTGTACCATTGCTGTAAAAAAAAGAGAAAAGAAGGCTCTGCAGTATTAATTTAACTGATAACATAAGTGCTAAAACGCTTTGAAATGATGACAGACCAACACTTAAAAGTTATTAATACCATAATTTTTTGATAAAAAAACTGTATATTTTGCCAGAAAACCAAACAAGCTGACCTGGACTGTTCTTTATGTGAATTAGCAATAACTGTTCTGCTTTCAAGTTGTAATATTCATTAAAACATTTTTTGTACTTTGCAGTCAGCAATTGTTAACGCACCAATATTAAAATCAAAATAATTTCAGATGTTCTACAGTTGTAGCAATAACTATTCACACATCAGGAGTTTAGATATGCAGCCATTGTCTGAAAACCTCATTGTATTTATTGTTATTCTAATATGCATTATTGTTTCATCTGGACCTGCATGTTATTGTAATGAAAACAAGCAGCAGGACAGTGACCAAAAATGTCTACACCAGAATTATATCAATGTAAAAAAAAAACAGCAATCCCCCCCCCCCCCCATAAAAAGTAAATGATTAGCTGGTTAATACAGTATTTAATGTATGGGTACCTTATAAAAGAAAAGTTAAAGGGGATGTACAGTGGAAAGACTTTCCACTTTAGTTTAACGAAGTATGGAGAGAGTTAAAAACCTTGTAATTTTTTTTTTGCTGTCTGTGTCCTGTTGAGATTTCCTTGCTCTTCCTGTCTCAGGGATGCAACAGAAAATGAGTGGAAATTTTAACAAAGTGAGGTTAACTTTAATTTTGAGACTTCCAACCACTTTTTGTCACAGTTAAAAGGTAATTTAAGAAAAATAGCAAGGGTGAATCTATCTAGCAAGGATACAGCCAGCAATATAAAAAAAAAAAAAACGTTTTATGGATATACATTTTACAAATGACCTTGAGTAAGATTGAATTACACCTTGTTTTTAGTACAGCAAGGACCTTTAGACTTATCTTGGGTCAAAATTCATATATTCAATTCCACATTGAATTTCAATGGTTTCCTGCTTACATCTATTATTCTAAATGATCTTAAAATTTGTAAACTTTTACACATTTACACCCTTGAATTCGGTGATGCATGATGCATATTCACTATGCCTGTCAGTAGACACTGCTGTGTCATACATTAAACAGAGCCCTTCTGAATTACAGAAGTGCTCAGAGGAGGAGTTCCAGGATATTGCATTACCCTAAGCAGGTCCCGTTTGGAGAAACAAAGATAGACAGAAGGGAAGGTATGGAAAGAGAGGCCAAGAACGGAAATCCCAGAGACTGTATTGTTGTTCTCGTAAGACCTCAGAGGTGCATACCATGGAGTTTGTGTGATAGCATCTGCCTACTCTGTGCTCTTGAGAATCCCTAAAACCTCTCCAGCAGCTCTGTACCTGACACTGAGCAATAGGGGCTGCTCAAGTAAGTACAAGAGGTGGAAAGGTGTGCCTTTGTACCTTTTTGAGAAGGTACCAAGCCTTAGAATGTTCAAACAGTTTGCTTAATTTGTTTCATTTTCTGGTCACTGATAGACTGTTATGGCCAAATTCAACCAAAGAACTAATGGGTAAAGAGAGTGAAAGGGATATCGGTGAAACAAAAAAACATCTACCTTTCTCATGTTAGTTCGCCTGTACAGTTGATATCCAAATACAGCCCTGTCTTCTTGGAGGTCCATCATCCTCTTAAGTGGGCCATAGATTAATAATCTAATTCAGCGTTTCAGCAGGGACCAGCCAAATTTGGTTCCATCTGTGGCTGGTCCTGTTCAAGAGGAGTCAACCTAGTGATCAACTATGCTGGAAAAGTTGTGCTTGATTAGTGCATGCAGCCAATCGGCTGCAGCTCTGGTAAGTGTATTCTGGCAGTTGAGAAGTCCTGCTGACGGAATACAACACAGCAGGGTGGAGTTCCCACATCCACCCCAAATGTGTGAATGGGGAATCTGTCATTTTTTGGATCAACTGGCTGGCCAAAAAAGAAAAGAGATCCATCTATAGCAAGTCTTACACCTTCTGTAAATGACAAGAAACCAGTGGGAAAGTGAGGTGAAACAGAATTTCTGATCTTTTGTGTTCCTTGCCCTTTAAAGGTGTCTGAACTTCTCCTAGCTGCCATGAAGTCCAGGCAAAAGTGGGCTCTAGATTACTCATGGAATCCAAAACTGTAAACATTCATGTCATGTATTTATTAAATATTAATAAAAAGACAACACATTTGCCACTTATAACAAAAGACATTTAGCATTCAAGACATTATGGTACAATGATGCCGTATATTTCCCATTTTACAAAGCTAAACAAGCACTGTGAAAGCATACATTTTTTTGCTTACACACAGTACAAAAACACCTGGCAATCAATCAAAAAAAGTATGGGATGTTGTGATCCTGTTAATCACAAGAGATTACTTGTAGTGAGATTAACACTTGCTGACCTGTTCAAAAGGAATCTCAACAGGATTTCGTGTCTCTTTAAAAGGAAACATTTCAGTCATCATACATTTTGAGTTATTATTAAAGTTTTTACTTTAAAATAATTTCTGATGTGATTTTAACATTTGTAAATTGCGTGTGCTTTTATTTATTGCTATTGTTTTAAACATCACAATTACTCTGCCTCCTTTTGCCTTACAGCTCTTGAAGACTTCAGTAACACACAGAATCCTTTGTTTTCAATAAGTCAACAGACAGACGTACAGGCTTGCAATCTGAGAAAGAGCAGTAGAGTACAACTATTATGCAGCACTGCAAGAAGCAGAGCCTTCTTATCTAATTACAAAGTATGAGTCAGTTTTTAAACATTAAAATACATTAATAAGCTTAATTAGCTTAAGTGGATATAATTTGCATACATCAAAAAATATTAAATCTGAACTCCAAATTGTTAAATAAAATGGTAAAATAAAAATTATGTATTTCACTCACAAACATGAACAGATGTATTGGCTTCTAAGTGGCTTTAGGAACTGTAGATGAAGGTCCCTCACCTACAGGTGGCTATCACTTTAGGGAAAGAGGCAGTCCCCTAAAATGCACTGCTACATAATTAAAATGGTCACGCTGTACACATTGAGCTGGGATGAATTGCTGGATAGTTATATAGGATTCTGGTGCAGTGTGTAAGCTTTGCAGTTGGTCACATGTGGACAAGCTTGCATCAAACCTACTCCTGAAAACACTTACAAGCTAGAATATCTCTTTATCACTGTAAAAGCAAATATATTATGGAAAAAGTGCATGCGCTACACTATGCCAGTGTGCCCTGCTTTGCATATCACAAACATTTGTTAAGTTAGAGGCAAGGAAAGAAATGAATGTTGCCCTGTTCTCTAAAGGACTATGGTGATGAAATATACAGCATATTCAAATAAATTCAATCAACATTTTTTACAAACTACCATTATTTTGGCTATACACGTGTCAAAAACACACACACATTGTCATTCGATGCTGCCAGAAAGTTTTCCATTTCTAGAGCACCTTGAAGTAAAGCATCTCAGATCCATACAGCTATTGAGTTTTTTTAGAAGATGTCTATTTCTTCCGCTTTGTAAGCACAAGGTTAAATGTTTAGCAGCTGTTTTACAATGGCACTGTACAGAAAATCGAGCAATTTATTCTATACTGTCTGAACAGCAGCACTCATCTTGTCCTCATGCCATGTATTTGACAGTTCCAAACCACTTTAAAAAATTGTATTGTTTTGTATCTTATTCATACACATCAAGCTCCTGTAAGGGCATGCATTATTTTCCTGACAAGTAAAAATAAGAGAAAAGGAAAGGCTAGGGTTGATTCTGTGAGACCCTTGTATTTATTCACACTTATTGTGCATGACTGTAGACTGGTAAATCATATTAGCAGGCTGTCTCCCCATCAAGCTGCTACTTGCTTTCCAGCCCTGCAAAGGTTCAACAAATCAACAGGAGCACGGAAAACAGAACATCAGTCTAATCTAGTGTTTAAGGTGAAGTTTTCAAACCCAATCTAAGAGAATCTTTAGAGCAACCAACAAGCTGAACGGCTCAGAAGGTGGTATTGACAAAGAAATAGGGCTGAAATATTGCGAAACACAGTGCTTGTGCATTTTAATAACAAGTGGGTCAACAAGGACACAGCTCCCTTGGAGCCAATAGTTGCCACCAACTACGTAAATTGCCATGCCAAGACTACGAACGCTCCCAGTTCATCAGCTTTCTTAAACAGTTCATCAGCTTTCTTAAACACCCTAAACCCCCTTGGTGGACCTTTAGTCTTGAATTAACAAATCAAAGCAATGAAAAAGGGTGCAGTCTGAAAGGCTAGCATTGATCCCCAACCGTGCTCAGCACTGCAACAGGCACTGAAAAACTATTGTGACCAGAAATTGACAAGCCTCCTCTCTTAAAATAGTACAGCTGAGCCAGGCTGGATCCAAGCAGCTGTAAAGGGCTCCACTCTCAGGACACAGAGGAAGTAACAATAGAACAAGCATGAGCTCTTTGTCACTGCCAGACTCTGCAATTTTCTAACAAGGATTTGAGTTGTTTCTTTCTAGTGCTTCTGAATAGAGATTTAGCAACATACCCAGATTTTTTTCTCTTGTGTGCTTTAAAATGTGGTTAAGGAATTTCACTGTTCTGCTACCTAAACTAAATTAGAAAACAGTTGTAATTAATATTGTTTTTATTACAGTTGCCGGTTTGTAACATTTTTAGCACAGTTCAATTAGTTGTAAAACTTGAGAGGTGTACCCTTTCTGTGTATACATGTGTGAAAATGCGTGTATTCTGCTGGTGGAAAGGAGAAATAATTAGCGTTTCTAATGTGATGCCTGTAACTCCACAACAAATCACAAGACAATATGGTTGATGTTTATGTGACTTCTGAAAGCTGTGAAGCTCTTTATGAGATGGTTGTGGAAAGCTGTGATTAGTAGCTGTTATATACCTGTAGTCAGGATCACAGACAGATGCTTGAGAAAGAAATATACAATACTATAGTATTTAGCGGTTTAGTTTTATTGTAGTAACATAGTGTGCATTTTCATGTGCATTAATACACTATTGTAATGTGTGTTGGCATGCCTTTTCCGTGTCCTGGTATTATAATCAATAGGCCCTTTATCAAGCAGATATATATTAAAAATAGACAAACTTTTCTGGCCATTATATGTCGCAAGGATGTGAACAAGTACAATTTAAAAAACTACGGGTAACCTAAGTACATGCATCAACCATAGGAATCTTTCAATATGGAATATTAAATTGGTCACTTATAAGCAAAAAGCAATACTCTACATGACCATTTGCTTGAAAAAAACTAAGCAAGCATGATAAAATATTTACTTAAATATCATTAAAAACATAAAAATAAATAGGTAAACCTTCCCAAAGAATGTAGAAATGCTAAGAGCACAAGACCACTAAGTTTGTGCAGGACATTTTGCAAGTAAAGTGGTAAGTATTTTTTTTTCAGATGCAGACGTTGCAATTTGTTACTGATCAGACAGACATATTTTCTTCTGTATATTACCTGTGTGTAATAAGCATTGCTGCCAATTACTGAGTTTGTTAAATCCCACTTGGTTTAGTTGCTATAGCAGAAACATTTCTGACTCACCGGGTATTTAATAAAGTCCAAGAAAAAAATAAAAACAAAATAAAACCCTTGCAGTATGTCAACCCCACCCTCATCCCACACGAGAATTGAATTCTCATTTTGGACTGGGGTAAAGGAAAAAAGTAATACCTTTCTTATTCCTTACTCCAGAAGGGTCACTCCAGATCATGACTGCCACCTCCAAATAACAATACAGGGTTAAAAGCTCTGCTTTGTACATTATGACACAGAGGGCCTGTGCCAGAGGGTGAAGAGCAGAGCACTGGAATGAGTGAGGTTAAGGTAAAACTACACCCTAGCCTTAACAAGCTTTGCAGTGTGTGGTGACCCAGTCGCAAGGGTAATTTTTTTTTGTTCCAGCCTGGAGTTGGGATTTAAAATTCAGGTTGGAAATACTGAATTGTGAATAATACCAGATCTTTTTTTATTCACTGTAATGGTATGGATTTTTCAGCTTTGAACTAAATTAAAATTTAGTTATAGTTCGGTATTAAAATATTACCTTTAATTTTAGTCAGACTTTACATCTATAATTTCAAAACAGAAACAATACTATGGTACTCTTGGTTATAAAATAATATAAAAGGCTGGTACTATATTCTCTGATACACCTGTTACACCAGCATGTTTTCCCTGACAGTTTTCTTTTAAGCTCATGCAAAGTGTCTAAATATACCTGTACTCAAACTAAAGCTCCTAAACCTTGCTCCCTTGTCTACTTGATCCCATAATTTACCAGAGCTTTCATGTGGGTGGCAGAGGGTATTGTGCTTGCTTGCACCATCCCACCAAAAACCTGTGCAACTTCCAAGCCTATAAAATCACTATGTAGAAGGTGTCAGAATACAATATGATGCCCAGAATTCAGGCAGGTGCCTAGGCAGAGATGTATAGTAACTAAGTAGAACTACTTCACTACTGTACTTAAGTACCGAAAGGCGGTATCTGTACTTTCCTGGAGTATAATTTTTTTCTCCTACTTCCACTTTTACTTCACTACATTTTTTCGATGATATCAATACTTCTACTCCGATATTTTTTTTTTGTGCTGCATAGTTACTCGTTACTATTATAAAAATTACCACTGCCAGAACAGTAGATGGCAGGTTTCATGAAGCTCAAAACATGTATTATCAGCGCATACGAAAATAAATGCTACTGTATGCATAAATAAAAGCTGCATTTGAAATAAAAAACAATATGATGTTCAAACTTTTGACTTCTTTCTTTAATAACTACATAACACAGTACTTTTACTTTCAGTACTTGAGTAGAATTTTTTTTCAAAACTACTGGTACTTTTACTTTCAGTACTTGAGTAGCAAAATTTAAAAAAAAACTACTTGCAATACTTAAGTACAAAAAATGTTGAATACTTTAGATCGAGCACTTCCACTTCTACTCAAGTCACTTTTTGATCGAGCACTTGTACTTTTACTCAAGTATGGGTTTTGAGTACTTTATACAACTCTGTGCCTAGGTTGCAGCTTTAGTCAGAGTACTAGTTCACTCTAAAGCAAACCTACACTAGGGAAATATGGAGGCTACCTTTGTTGACCACTGCTTCTAAAAAAAGCCAATGGTCTCAATGCATACTGGGGCACTGGTATTGAGCATGTACGCAGATCAAAATTTATCACTTAAATCTGACTTTTCTGATCTGCTTAATTTTTCTAGGAAGCCTCCGCAGATACCACATACAAGGGCCAGAAAGGATCTTTTCAAAATATGTTAAAAAAATTCTCCAGTTTCCCCTTCAGTAGTGTCCTTGAAGTCCCCTTTAAGCTCTGGTAAAGTGGTTCTAATGCCTCAAGGTTTTTATTTGACCTAATGCATTCTATGCATTAAGGTAAAAAAAACTTTTGTGTCACAGAGTTACCCCCTCACCCCCCCTACTTTCCTAAACTCGAACCAGTGCTGTGTATGAGAGCTGAGGCTCTCCAGGCTTTCTCCCTCCTCCCTGGGGAGATCAATAGCAGTGGGAGCCAATGTCAATCAACTGCAGTGTTGAGGAAGCAGTGGCCAGGACGGAGTACTGCTGTCTGTGTCAATAAGACGCAGCAGCGGGGCTCAGGAGTGAGCCCGCAGGAGTGTCCCCATGGGAATCAGTTTTCTATTGGGTGCACCAGCAAGAGAGAAGGAGCCAGGAGCACCAGCAGGAGACCTGAGAAGAGGCCACTCTGTGCAATTCTGTTGCAAAGAGCAGGTATCTATAGGCATGTTATTTAAAAAAAAAAAATATTTCCTTTACAACCACTTTAAGTAGCATCTGTGGAAGCATTTGTAGTGTGGGATCCCCTCTCTATGCTGATTGTTTGTTCCCCTTATAAGAAGCTCTTTGTTCACACCCAGTCTATTACCTTCTCAGGAACAAAATTTTGTAGTGTGAGCCTAACAGTGTGTTTACTCCAGTAAAGAAAACTTATACAAGAAATGATAAGAAATTACACAAGGTGTTTTTTTTTAATGTAAGTACACGACTTGTGATGTAGGGGAAGATATGCGTTGGATTATCTGTGAGCTTTGAAATTCGGGAAGTCTTAACTCATTTATTTCTTATATATATATATATATATATATACACATATACATATACACACACACACATGCAGTATCTCACAAAAGTGAGTACACCCCTCACATTTTTTAAATATTTTATAATATCTTTATATGTGACAACACTGAAGAGACGACACTTTGCTACAATGTAAAGTAGTTAGTGTACAGCTAGAATAACAGTGTAAATTTTCTGTCCCCTCAAAATAACACACAGTCAATAATGTCTAAACTGCTGGCAACAAAAGTGAGTACACCCCTAAGTCAAAATGTCTAAATTTGGCCCAAAGTGTCAATATTTTGTGTGGCCACCATTATTTTCCAGTACTGCCTTAACCCTCTTGGGCATGGAGTTCACCAGAGCTTCACAGGTTGCCACTGGAGTCCTCTTCCACTCCTCCATGACAACATCAGGGAGCTGGTGGATGTTAGAGACCTTGCGCTCCTCCACCTCCCGTTTGAGGATGCCCAACAGATGCTCAATAGGGTTTAAGTCTGGAGACATGCTTGGCTATTCCATCAACTTTACCCTCCACTTCTTTAGTAAGGCAGTGGTTGTCTTGGAGGTGTGTTTGGGGTCGTTATGTTGGAGTCTCTAAATGGGGGGAATCATGCTCTGCTTCGGTGTGTCACAGTACATGTTGACATTCATGGTTCCCTCAATAAACTGTAGCTCCCCAGCAGGCCCGTTGCTACAAGGCAGGCAAACCAAGCAATTGCTTGGGGCCCAAGCTGGCCTGGGGCCCCAAGACAACGACTGGTTAAGAATAAATGCAACGACACTGTGTAAGGCTGTGAGCGCCCCTTTGATCGTCAATGCAGTAAAGTGCAATGACATGGTTATCGGTATCTCCCTCAAGGGGGCCCCTCTCTGCCTCAACAGGTTTGTAAAAAGTCTGATAAGATCTGCAGACACAAGAGAGATCCCTGGCCTACCAGCTAGACTTTATGCAGAGTATGGTGTATGGACCAGCCCATGGACAGTGCAGACTGACAGCTCCTACTGTATACAGATAGCAGGGCTCTAAATGCAATTAAAATTCCTGCAGCCTGTGTGGATGAGTGAGGAGCAGATAGCATCAGGGTGAGTAGCTGCTAGGACCCTCTGCTTCTACATCTGCCGAGTGCCGACAGGTCTGAAAACTTCTTTCTTTTTTTTTCTATCTCCCTTCTAATCTTAGTCTTCCTATGTTTCTTTTTGTTTATCTGTTCCCCTCCTCTCTCTCTCTCCTTTCTTTCTTTATTATATCTATATCATATCAATACTTCTACTCCGATATTTTTTTTTTGTGCTGCATAGTTACTCGTTACTATTATAAAAATTACCACTGCCAGAACAGTAGATGGCAGGTTTCATGAAGCTCAAAACATGTATTATCAGCACATACGAAAATAAATGCTACTGTATGCATAAATAAAAGCTGCATTTGAAATAATAAAAAACAATATGATGTTCAAACTTTTGACTTCTTTCTTTAATAACTACATAACACAGTACTTTTACTTTCAGTACTTGAGTAGAATTTTTTTTTCAAAACTACTGGTACTTTTACTTTCAGTACTTGAGTAGCAAAATTTAAAAAAAAACTACTTGCAATACTTAAGTACAAAAAATGTTGAATACTTTAGATCGAGCACTTCCACTTCTACTCAAGTCACTTTTTGATCGAGCACTTGTACTTTTACTCAAGTATGGGTTTTGAGTACTTTATACAACTCTGTGCCTAGGTTGCAGCTTTAGTCAGAGTACTAGTTCACTCTAAAGCAAACCTACACTAGGGAAATATGGAGGCTACCTTTGTTGACCACTGCTTCTAAAAAAAGCCAATGGTCTCAATGCATACTGGGGCACTGGTATTGAGCATGTACGCAGATCAAAATTTATCACATACAAGGGCCAGAAAGGATCTTTTCAAAATATGTTAAAAAACATATGTACGCAGATCAAAATTTATCACATACAAGGGCCAGAAAGGATCTTTTCAAAATATGTTAAAAAAATTCTCCAGTTTCCCCTTCAGTAGTGTCTTTGAAGTCCCCTTTAAGCTCTGGTAAAGTGGTTCTAATGCCTCAAGGTTTTTATTTGACCTAATGCATTCTATGCATTAAGGTAAAAAAAACTTTTGTGTCACAGAGTTACCCCCTCACCCCCCCTACTTTCCTAAACTCGAACCAGTGCTGTGTATGAGAGCTGAGGCTCTCCAGGCTTTCTCCCTCCTCCCTGGGGAGATCAATAGCAGTGGGAGCCAATGTCAATCAACTGCAGTGTTGAGGAAGCAGTGGCCAGGACGGAGTACTGCTGTCTGTGTCAATAAGACGCAGCAGCGGGGCTCAGGAGTGAGCCCGCAGGAGTGTCCCCATGGGAATCAGTTTTCTATTGGGTGCACCAGCAAGAGAGAAGGAGCCAGGAGCACCAGCAGGAGACCTGAGAAGAGGCCACTCTGTGCAATTCTGTTGCAAAGAGCAGGCATGTTATTTAAAAAAAAAAAATATTTCCTTTACAACCACTTTAAGTAGCATCTGTGGAAGCATTTGTAGTGTGGGATCCCCTCTCTATGCTGATTGTTTGTTCCCCTTATAAGAAGCTCTTTGTTCACACCCAGTCTATTACCTTCTCAGGAACAAAATTTTGTAGTGTGAGCCTAACAGTGTGTTTACTCCAGTAAAGAAAACTTATACAAGAAATGATAAGAAATTACACAAGGTGTTTTTTTTTAATGTAAGTACACGACTTGTGATGTAGGGGAAGATATGCGTTGGATTATCTGTGAGCTTTGAAATTCGGGAAGTCTTAACTCATTTATTTCTTATATATATATATATATATATATATATATATACACATATACATATACACACACACACATGCAGTATCTCACAAAAGTGAGTACACCCCTCACATTTTTGTAAATATTTTCTAATATCTTTATATGTGACAACACTGAAGAGACGACACTTTGCTACAATGTAAAGTAGTTAGTGTACAGCTAGAATAACAGTGTAAATTTTCTGTCCCCTCAAAATAACACACAGTCAATAATGTCTAAACTGTTGGCAACAAAAGTGAGTACACCCCTAAGTCAAAATGTCTAAATTTGGCCCAAAGTGTCAATATTTTGTGTGGCCACCATTATTTTCCAGTACTGCCTTAACCCTCTTGGGCATGGAGTTCACCAGAGCTTCACAGGTTGCCACTGGAGTCCTCTTCCACTCCTCCATGACAACATCAGGGAGCTGGTGGATGTTAGAGACCTTGCGCTCCTCCACCTCCCGTTTGAGGATGCCCAACAGATGCTCAATAGGGTTTAAGTCTGGAGACATGCTTGGCTATTCCATCAACTTTACCCTCCACTTCTTTAGTAAGGCAGTGGTTGTCTTGGAGGTGTGTTTGGGGTCGTTATGTTGGAGTCTCTAAATGGGGGGAATCATGCTCTGATTCGGTGTGTCACAGTACATGTTGACATTCATGGTTCCCTCAATAAACTGTAGCTCCCCAGCAGGCCCGTTGCTACAAGGCAGGCAAACCAAGCAATTTCTTGGGGCCCAAGCTGGCCTGGGGCCCCAAGACAACGACTGGTTAAGAATAAATGCAACGACACTGTGTAAGGCTGTGAGCGCCCCTTTGATCGTCAATGCAGTAAAGTGCAATGACACGGTTATCGGTATCTCCCTCAAGGGGGCCCCTCTCTGCCTCAACAGGTTTGTAAAAAGTCTGATAAGATCTGCAGACACAAGAGAGATCCCTGGCCTACCAGCTAGACTTTATGCAGAGTATGGTGTATGGACCAGCCCATGGACAGTGCAGACTGACAGCTCCTACTGTATACAGATAGCAGGGCTCTAAATGCAATTAAAATTCCTGCAGCCTGTGTGGATGAGTGAGGAGCAGATAGCATCAGGGTGAGTAGCTGCTAGGACCCTCTGCTTCTACATCTGCCGAGTGCCGACAGGTCTGAAAACTTCTTTCTTTTTTTTTCTATCTCCCTTCTAATCTTAGTCTTCCTATGTTTCTTTTTGTTTATCTGTTCCCCTCCTCTCTCTCTCTCCTTTCTTTCTTTATTATATCTATATCATATCATATATGTAAATATATATATATATAGATAGATCGATAGATAGATAGATAGATAGATAGATAGATAGATAGATAGATAGATAGATAGATAGATAGATAGATACTTAAACTGTATGGCTATGCTGTGGTTCCTGTAGGCTTTGCGTGTGTGCGGGGGGTCTGGGGGCCTCCATGTCCATTTTGCTTGGGGCCCCCAAATTCCTTCAAACGGCCCTGCTCCCCAGTGTCGGCAGCACTCATGCAGCCCCAGGCCATGGCACTCCCACCATAATGCTTGAGTGTAGGCAAGACACACTTGTCTTTGTACTCCTCTCCTGGTTGCCACCACACACGCTTGACACCATCTGAACTAAATAAGTTTTTCTTGGTCTCGTCAGAGCGCAGGACATGGTTCCGATAATCCATGTCCTTAGTCTGCTTGTCTTCAGCAAACTGTTTGCGGGCTTTGTTGTGCATCATCTTTAGAAGAGGTTTCCTTCCTGGACAACAGCCATGCAGACCAATTTGATGCAGTGTGCAGCGTATGGTCTGAGCACTGACAGGCAGACCCCCCCACCCCTTCAACCTCTGCAGCAATGCTGGCAGCACTCATATGTCTTTCCCAAAGACAACCACTGGATATGACGCTGAGCACGTGCACTCAACTTCTTTGGTTGGCCATGGCGAGGCTTGTTCTGAGTGGAACCTGTCCTGTTAAACCACTGTATGGTCTTGGCCACCATGCTGCAGCTCAGTTTCAGGGTTTTAGCAATCTTCTTATAGCCTAGGCAATCTTTATGTAGGGCAACAATTCTTTTTTCAGATCCTCAGAGAGTTCTTTGCCATGAGGTACCATGTTGAACTTCCAGTGACCAGTATGAGAAAATGAGAGCGATAACACCAAATTTATCACACTTGCTCCCCATTCACACCTGAGACCTTGTAACACCAACAAGTCACAAGTCCCCGGGGAGGGAAAAGGGCTAATTGGGCCTAATTTGGACATTGTCACTTAGAGGTGTACTCACTTTTGTTGCCAGCGGTTTAGACATTAATGGCTGTGTGTTGAGTTATTTTGAGGGAAGTGCAAATTTACACTGTTATACAAGCTGTGCACTCACTACTTTACATTGTAGCAAAGTGTCATTTCTTCAGTGTTGTCACATGAAAAGATATAATAAAATATTTACAAAAATGTGAGGGGTGTACTCATTTTTGTGAGATACTGTATAATATATATATATATATATATATATATATATATATATATATATACACACACACACACACTATATATATAAATACATTTCCTTTCGACTCAACAGTCCACTGTTTGCTGAAATTCTGATGGTTCATCTCTTTTGTGAAAGAGAAAAATACTGCGCTACCCTGTGTTAATAGTATGAACAACTCAAAACAACGGATGATTGAACAATATGAATATGTAAAACAATATAGATAAGTGAAAATAAGTGAGTGTGGATCACTCCAATACCTCAAATATAAAATGGCACTATAAACTTATATATATAGTGCAGAAATAATAATAATAATAGTAATAAACAATAAAATAATTAATAATATATGACACTGGTGATGATGGTGACACTCCATAAAAAACGTGACTAAAGTGCAAAAAAGTGCTGCATTGAAAGTCTCTTTTGTGCAATAGCATTCAGTGGTGACTCCTGTGGCCCTCTGCTTCACCCTTCAGTGCTCAAAGGTAAGGTAGCCCACTTACCAGATGTAGTTGATTCTTATGGCGTACGCCAAAAAGAATCAAGAATCGCTTGTGTGTTATTCCTGGTGTCAGATGACCCGGTTCCGTGTTGAGCCCATATGCACTCGGGATAAACAAGAAAAGAAAGAGCTCCTCATAGTGTGAAAAAGTAACGTCCTTTATTTTCCACTCGAACACATGGTATACACACTCTTCATCTTAAAATTCATCCAGTAAAAAAGTCCATAAAACACTGTAGTAAACTCCAAACGTGATAGTAAAAACTAGTGCAAACTCGCAAGTAAAACGGTGAGGGGTCACAGCAAAAAGGGGTGGGTACCCGCTGAGGGGTCCCCTAGTAGATATGTTACCGCTGCTGAGCTCCTGTGGTGCCTCGCGGCACGATACAACAGGACGCTGGTGAAGTTCCGCTGTTAGCGCCTTACCCGGAAGTGGTATAGTCGGCGTGCGGTCCAGCAATGGCTCAGAGCGAGGCAGCGTGCGTACCAACTTGACGCGTTTCGTCAGAGATGTGACGTCTTCGGAAGTGGTACGTGCGCTGCGTGTCAACTTGGTTTTATGCGGAAGGATTCTATTGAGCCCGCCTTTCCTCCCGCCTTGGTATTGTCATTGATTAATACAAACCGGAAGTAATAGATGGTGTCCGTGATCGTATCTCTATATGCATAAATAATTCCCATGGTTTAATACTATTGCGAAGGGATTTATGCAAATAACCCCATTTTTTTGAACCAACCAAAGCCATTATGTATGATCTCCTAAAAACCATTGTTTTGACAGTACTCTTTCCCATTAATGATAAACTATGGTATAGATAGGATGTGGAGCTCAATCAATTACTTCCGTGTGGAACATAACCGATTTTTTTTCTTTCTATATGATTAATAAATATTTTCCCTTTATACACGTCAGTGTTGACAATAAATATTCCATCATTATTGTACATACATGCTATATACCGAGACCCTTATAAATAACCGTTGATAGTAATGCTTAAATTTATCGGTACTTGATTCATTCTATCAAATGTGATAACAGATATCTAAATTATATTAAAAAATATTAAAAAATATTATATAAATACGAAATCCCCTTTTAAAAAAATTAAACATTAAATACCCCTAATCATATTTTAAAAATTAGTTAAAAAACAGTTTATATCTAAATCTTTATTCATTCCACCGGGTTGTAAAGTGCCTAATTCACATATCCAAAAGGTTTCGTTCTTAGATATGGCAATTTTTCTGTCTCCTCCTCTCCAATGTGGATCCACCATATCTATACCACAAAACTGTAGTAGTGAAGGGTCCCTGTTGTGGTGGGTCCTAAAATGCATGGAGAGGCTATGTTTCTTGTATCCTCTCCTGATGTTGCCAAGGTGCTCCCCTATCCTTGTACTCAATTTTCTGGTGGTGCGGCCTACATATTGTAGGCCGCATGGACATGTAGCCAGGTATGTGACGTGGGTACTTGCACATGTAATTAATTTTTTAATTTCATATTCTTTAGAAGTAACATGGGATACAAAGGAAGTTTGTTTTCTAGCTTTCGTTCTCACTGTGTTACACGCATTGCATTTTCTGCATGCATAAAAACCTTTGAAATCCAAAAAAGTGGATACCATCCGCTTTGGTGGGTCAGGAATATTATGAGCTAATTTATCTTTCAAATTAGGCACTCTACGATATATAAATTGTGGCTTGGGTGGTAATATACTTTTTAAGGTATTATCTCTCATGAGTATGTGCCAATGTTGTTTGAACACTTTTTCTACCTGTTTGTAATTTCTGTGGTATTGCGTGATGAAGGCTAAGTTAAAGTGGCTGGTGCTTGGATCATTATTCTTGTGTTTATCTTGCAATAAGATTTTTCTATCCTTATTTTTTACTTGATCTCGCAATGAAATTAATTTTGGGTGTCATATCCCTTATCTGAAAATCTTGCTATAAGGATGTTGGTCTGCTCTATGTAATCCCTATCGTCTCTACAGTTTCTTCTCATTCGCAACATCTGACCCTTAGGAATTCCCTCAATCCATCTGGGGTGATGGCAACTATGGGTTGGTATATATCCATTGTGGTCTGTGCTCTTAAAAAAAGTTTTAGTATAAAATTTACCCTCTCTTATATAAATAGTCAAGTCTAAAAAATTAATTTCCTTTTTGTCGTATGTTCCAGTAAAACTTATCTTAAAGTTGTTAATATTCATATTTTCCATAAAAACTTTCAAAGACTCCTCGGTTCCAGACCACACAATAAAAATGTCGTCAATATATCTTTTATAGATTAAAAGGTTCTGGTTAGTTGTGTGGAATACTTCTTCATGTTCCCACTTACTTAAGAATATATTGGCAACACTAGGGGCATACTTTGCCCCCATAGCAACGCCTCTGTGTTGTCTATAGTATTGCCCCTCATGCCAAAAATAGTTACCTCCCATGGCTAAGTCTAACATTTCTCCCATTAAGGATTGTTGTTCCGTTTTTAAGTCTGTTTTTTCTTTTAAGGCCCACATTATTGCTCGTAATGCATCTGTCTGATCTATATTTGTGTACAATGACTCGACGTCAACTGTGGCCATAATTAAATTGGGAGTACACTGTGTTTGGTCTAATATATTGATCAGCTGTTTACTATCCCTAAGGTAGGCCGGATAGGACTGTACCAAAGGCTGTAAATAAAAATCTAAATATTCTCTTATTCTAGAGAAGATGGAATTTATTCCACTAATAATGGGCCTTCCCGGTGGGGCTGTTGTGCTTTTGTGTATTTTGGGAACTTGATATATGACTGGTAGTCTTGGGTGGTCTGGGATTAGGTATCTATATTCTTTTTTGTTTAAGATGCCTCTTTTATGTGCTTTTTTCAGTAGAAGTTTCACTTTGCTTCTGTACTTGCTTGTAGGGTTGTGTTTCAATTTTTCATAAGTGGATATGTCCTGCACCAATCTGTTGAGTTCCTGTTTGTACATTTCCGCAGACAAAGGGGGGGGGGATAGTTATACTAAGCAAGGAAATGTACAAACAGGAACTCAACAGCTTCAATGCAGCACTTTTTTGCACTTTAGTCACGTTTTTTATGGAGTGTCACCATCATCACCAGTGTCATATATTATTAATTATTTTATTGTTTATTACTATTATTATTTCTGCACTATATATATAAGTTTATAGTGCCATTTTATATTTGAGGTATTGGAGTGATCCACACTCACTTATTTTCACTTATCTATATTGTTTTACATATTCATATTGTTCAATCATCCGTTGTTTTGAGTTGTTCATCCTATTAACACAGGGTAGCGCAGTATTTTTCTCTTTCACTTTTTCCCAGATCACTATTTTTAGTGCACTTGATACTTTGCTGCTTCCCACAGACACCGAATTATATTATATATCTTTTAGCACCTAGGCGCGATTATACACAAAAAATTTTTTCATCTCTTTTGTGTCTATATAAGTAGTAATAGATAATATTGCATATTATGTGTCTTGGTCCTGAGGAAGCATGCACACATGTGAAACACATGACCAATTTACAGAGGGAAAACAACATTGTATAACATCTAATTACGTACACATTTGTTAGTTATGTACAGTAGTTGCAAAATGTACATTTTATGTACCAAGCAAAATGTTTTAAATATGTGTGATGATATTGGTTATTTTTGCACCAACTTAAAATTTTCAACACATTTTATATTTTTTAAGTTCTTTTCCCAATAAATCAAAGTCCTATTCCATTATGTCAAAGTTAAAATAATAATCTACCTTTTAAATTACTTACAAATAAAAAAATTTGATCACTGACATGTTCACTCTTTGCTGAGAAACTACTGGGACATTGGAGCCTACGAGTGACTGCTACTGGAATTCCCAACTATTGAAAATCATTCTCCTCTGCAGCCTCCACTGGTTGAAACAGGAAATCACGAGACCAGACCGAAGCTGACTGAACATAGGTAAACATATACATCTTATACACAGGTAAGTCAGGTGTTAGGAGGCGGAAGGGGACATTTTTATTTTATAAATAGTTAGATTTGGGCCAGAATTCTACTTGAAATTGTAAACAAGCGGACTTGCTATAACTAGCTGTCTAACTTCTGCACACAGCTGCTAATTTCACAGCAAAGAATGAAGTAACTGACCACAGCATCAACAAAGATTTTAACAGGCAATTCCCAACAAACAAACCATAATTTTCCATTAAATTTACAAATCATTTTGACATAGGACCTACATGTTTAAGGTGTACTCATTTCCAATACAAGATGATGGGAGAAGCACTAGGGGAGTCAAGTGTTAAACTTTCCATTTTGGGGCTAGATTAAGTGTTGTGGTTAAGGCTAAATGTGAATAAGTGCTTCAAGTGTTAAGGGAGTCAAATGTTAAAAGTTTAGGCAGAGGTTTGTTATGTGTTGAAGGGTGGCTACAGTGTGAGGTGCGTAAAGTCCACTGAAAACAAAAAAGACAACAAAAAAACTAAAGTCTAATTTTAGAGAAAAACAAATGCCTAAAGCTACGTTCACATCTTGACGTTGCTATTTACAGGCGTTTTTTAGGCGTTTTTTCAGGCGTTTTTATAGGCTTTTTTTTCAGGCGTTTTAACCACTTAAGCCCCAGCCCTATTTCAGACACTTTTTGTTTACAAGTTAAAACCAGTATTTTTTCCTAGAAAACTACTTAGAACCCCCAAACATTATATATATTTTTTTAGCAAAGACTCTGGAGAATAAAATGACGGTCATTGCAATATTTTTTGTCACGCGGTATTTGCGCAGCGGTCTTTAAAACGCCATTTTTTTGGAAAAATTTAGAAAAATCACATTTCACTGCATTTAAAAAATACTAAACAGTAAAGTTAGCCCATTTTTTTATATATTGTGAAAGATGATGTCACGCCGAGTAAATAGATACCCAACATGTTACGGTTTAAAATTGTGCCCCCCCCCCCCCGTGGGATGGCGACAAACTACGGTCAATAGAGATCTCAATAGGCGACACTTTAAATTTATTTAACGGTTACCAGTTTAGAGTTATAGTGTAGCTCTTTTTTTAAAATTATTGCCCACGCTCTGGCGATCGTGGCTATACCTCACATGTGTGGTTTCAGCAGTGATTTCATTCGTGGCCCGACTTCCGTATACGTTTTTTTTGTGCGCGAGCTAACGGTGAAGGGGGCTGCTAAAATTTTTTGCTTCCTATTTATTTTATTTTTAACTTTATTACAGGTTTTTAAAAAAAAAAATCTGATCACTTTTATTGCTGCCACAAGCAATGTAAACATCCCTTGTGACAGCAATATGCAGTGACAGGTACTCTTTATGGAGGGATCGAGACTACACTTCCATGTATGCAAAACGCCGAAAACAGCGTTTTTGCATACAGCCGTTTTTTAAATTTGCCGCCTTTTGCAGCACAGTAACCCGGAAGTGACGTCATGGATGCTGCCTCCATGTTACGTCATCGGAGACCCGATCAAAGTCGTTTCCGGCATTGATCGGGACTCCATCCAGCCGGCGGACGTGCCGGCTGGGTGCTCGGGGCTCCCGGTGGGACGGGAGCCCCGAGTAAAGTCATGGAAGGCGGCGGGAGGGGGGGATGTCCCCTCCCGCTCACCCGGGTAACGATCGAGCGGCTCCCGAGCCGCATCGGTCGTTACGGACAGAAAGCCGACCGTTGGCTGTAAACCACGGTACCGGGATGATGCCTCTAGCTAGAGGCATCATCCCGGTATACCCCCGCAAAGTCTGCCGACGTAAATATACGTCAGTATGCAGTAAGTGGTTAACAGGTGTTTTTGTGCAGGCATTTTTAGGTTGACAAGTGACCAGTGGAAAAAAAATAAAAACGTCTGTAATCTGCCCAAAAAGAAGCTCATGTACTTTTTTGAGCGTTGGGCGTTTTGCTTAAAACGTCAAAACGCTCAGATGTGAACAGGAGCCATTGAAATGAATAGGATTTGTCTTGTTGGGCGTTTTTGGAGCTGATCCTAGAGCAGAAAAATGCCCCAAAAACACCCCAAAACGCCTACATGTGAACTTAGCCTAAAACTCCAGAAGACCCAAATTTACATTATTCACTTCATCATTTGGAATACATTTTTTCTCCTGTTTTACCACGTCTAGCAACTCTTCCACTCTTTGCTTGGGGAAATTCATAGGTAAAAATGTTATCCTCTCAAAAACTGGTCAACTAAGCTCCACTAAATGCACATTATCCACTGGAGACCAAATCACATACCTAGTACGTCATTTAACTTCAAGTGGTTGAGCTTAATTTGAGAGCTGACGGTTGGCTCTATTGTAATTGCAATCGGAGCAGCTAACAAGCAGCGGGAGGGGACTCCCCCCTCCTTTCCACCAGGAGACACGAGCTACCAGCCGTCACGTTCGCCGGCTAGTTGGGAGAGCCTTACAAAGCTGGAATTGGCTTTGATCGGGCCTCCGCTATGGTAACCCAGAAGTGATGACATGACATTTCCAGTTTATCAAGATGTCAACGGCGCCATTTAAATTTTTTTTTAAAGTATTCAAAAACCCAGATATCGGTGTTTTGAATGCTTTCAAGGGCAGAGGAGGGATTTGGGGTTTTATAGACCCCACATCTCTCCATAAAGAGAGTACAGATTACGAGCCTATTGTGGTCACAAAGGATGTGTACATTCCTTGCGACAGCAATAAAAGTGATACAAAAAAAAATTAAAGCAACGGTGTAAAAAAAAAAAAAAAAAAATTAATAATGAATAAAAAAATGTAATATTGATATTGGTGTTTTGAATGCTTTCAAGGGCAGAGTAGGGATTTGGGGTCTTATAGACCCCAGATCCCTCCATAAAGAGTACCTAATATGTGCCTATTGCTGTGACAAAGGATGTGTACATTCCTTGTAACAGCAATAAAAGTGATAAAAAAATGAAAGCAACAATGTAAAAAAAAAAAAAAAAAAATCAAAGTGCCCCCGTCCCCCCCGTGCTAGCGTGCAAAGATGAACATGAGCATCAGCATCAGCATGCAAACAGCAATCTTCCCATACATGCGAGGTATCGCAGCAAACATCTAGTGGCAAGGTGAATCTGCAGCTTTGCTGCATCCTCCAATAGGAGTACTCATCAACTGTGAATAGTTTAATTCTGGAGTATCCCACTCTATCCCTTCTCCCATCCCTATTTCAAATAAAACAACAGAAAACAACTACAACCCCTAGATTGATCATTGACTGAGCCGGAAAGTAAAGTGTTAACGGTAACCCAGAGGAACCCGAAAAGGTGAAGAATTCAGCAGTCCTCAAGGGGGTAGTGCTACAAAAGTGTCATACTTTTAAAACACTTGTACAAGAGAAACTTGTGGTAATTAGTATTTATCATGAGGTGACTAGACTGAACATGTAATGCTACACTGCTAGGGTATTAAACTTACTGTCAGTGGGAAACATTTGTCCCAAGATCTTCTTTTTGGAAATCTAAAATTCTTTAAATAAAAAGTATTCATTCATATATTTTAAATGCCATTTCTTCTAGCCACTAAATATGATTCTTGAAATCATAACACACACACACATTATATATATATATATATATATATATATATATATATATATATATATATATATATATATATATATACACACACACACACATTATGTCATAAAAGTGAGTACACCCCTCACATTTTTGTAAATATTTTATTATATCTTTTCATGTGACAACACTGAAGAAATTACACTTTGCTACAATGTAAAGTAGTGAGTGTACAGCTTGTACAACAGTGTAAATTTGCTGTCACCTCAAATTAACAACACACAGCCATTAATGTCTAAACCGCTGGCAACAAAAGGGAGTACATCCCTAAGTGAAAATGTCCAAATTGTCAATATTTTGTGTGGCCGTTATTTTCCAGCACTGCCTTAACCCTCTTGGGCATGGAGTTCACCAGAGCATCACAGGTTGCCACTGCAGTTCTCTTCCACTCCTCCATGATGGCATCATGGAGCTGGTGGATGTTAGAGACCTTGTGCTCCTCCACCTTCCATTTGATTATGCCCCTCAGATGCTCAATAGGGTTTAGGTCTGGAGACATGCTTGGCCAGTTCATCACCTTTACCCCCAGCATTTTTTGCAAGGCAGTGGTCGTCTTGGAGGTGTGTTTGGTGTCGTTATCATGTTGGAATACTGTCTGCGGCTCAGTCTCCAAAGGAAGGGGATCATGCTCTGCTTCAGTATGTGACAGTACATGTTGGCATTCATGGTTCCCTTAATGAACTGTAGCTCCCCAGTGCCGGCAGCACTCATGCAGCCCCAGACCATTACACTCACACCACCATGCTTGACTGTAGGCAAGACACACTTGTCTTTGTACTCCTCTCCTGGTTGCCGCGACACACGCTTGACACCATCTGAACCAAATAAATTAATCTTGTTCTCATCAGACCACAGGACAGGGTTCCAGTATTCCATGTCCTTAGTCTGCTTGTCTTCAGCAAACTGTTTGCGGGCTTTCTTGTGCATCATCTTTAGAAGAGGCTTCCTTCTGGGACGACAGCCATGCAGACCAATTTCATGCAGTGTGCAGCGTATGGTCTGAGCACTGACAGGCTGACCCCTCCCCACCCCTTCAACCTCTGCAGGAATGCTAGCAGCACTCATACGTCTGTTTCCTAAAGACAAGCTCTAGATATGACGCTAAGCACATGCACTCAGCTTTTTTGGTCGACCATGACCAGGCCTGTTCTGAGTGGAACCTGTCCTGTTAAACCGCTGCATGGTCTTGGCCACTGTGCTGCAGCTCAGTTTCAGGGTCCTGGCAATCTTATTATAGCCTAGTCCATCTATATGTAGAGCAACAATTCTTTTTTTCAGATCCTCAGAGAGTTCTCTGCCATGAGGTGCCATGTTGAACTTCCAGTGAATCAGTATGAGAGAGTGACAGTGATAACACCAAATTTAACACACCTGCTCCCCATTTACACCTAAGACCTTGTAACACTAACGAGTCACATGACACCAGGGGGAATGGCTAAATGGGCCCAATTTGGACATTTTCACTTAGGGGTGTACTCACTTTTGTTGCAAGCGGTTTAGACATTAATGGCTGTGTGTTGAGTTATTTTGAGGGGGCAGCAAATATAACCTGTTATACCATCTATAAATTCACTACTTTACATTGTAGCAAAGTGTCATTTCCTCAGTGTTGTCATGTGAAAAGTTATAAAAAAATATTTACAAAAATATCAAAGGTGTACTCACTTTTGTGACATACTGTATATATATATATATATATATATATATGTGTGTGTATGTTAGGATCTCAAGAATTTGTGTGATACTGTACAGGTCATTATTGCCTCCTCTGAAGTGCAGATACCTCCCCTAACTGAGAATATATATTTATATAATTAATTAATAAAAACATAGGAGCATTTTGCATGTGTGAAACAGCATTCTCAAAGTCAAATTGACGTTTCAGCTTACAATAGTTTGCATTAGAATATGATGGCAACTCCTATTGCAAGCTATTGCTGACTTGACTTAAAATAAAAGTTTACTGGTGCAAAAGACTCTTAAGAATGCAGCTGTATTCTTAAGGGATTGTATTCCAATGTATACTTTATTCTTATTGTAATGTGAGAGTTAAGACTGTAACTCTTGTTAAATCTTGCAGACAGAAAAAAAAAAATCTTAGCATAAATAAAGGTGAACAGAAAAAATTTAAAAGCCGTCAGTATATCTGAGCAATACTAAGCTTTTCAATTGCTTTTCTACTTTTCTATGTCTTTTAGACGCTTTTCTATGGCAGGGACATTTTTCTTGATTAGTCACAGCTAATTAGTGTTCTGGCTTATACAACTAATCAGAAATGTCAGAGCTGTAAGGCTACATCTCCTTAATCCTTTGATAATAATTTAGCCTCCTGGGAGGGCCTCAAGCTGTGGTAAATAGTGCCTGACAATAAGGCAAAATTAGGTGGGCAGTAGACCATTAGGATAGAAAAATAAGAAGCACTACCAAAACCTGCTGAGCACCAACAGGCTACTAACTATCTTGCCAGATGAGGTGCCTGTTTAAGCTTGGCTTGTTAATTAGCAGATTCTACCAGACCTGCCACACATGGCCAGGTGCATCATGCAAGGATGTGTATTTCTGGGATTGTGCCAAATGATAATTCTGTGCAGATATCACATTTCAAGGTTCTTATTGAGAAATGCACATACTTCTCTTTCTGTATTACAAATGATCAAAGGACAGTGAATTCTGTGCAATATATTGACTTGTTGAAGCTCTTTTTAAGAATTAGGCATGCTCAGATTGGATTTCAGGGATCACAATTTGCAAACACTATGAAAAAATAGGCCTTTGGCTGTCCCGCCAACAATCACTCGGCAAAGCACCTTTGCATTTGACCTGTTCTACTGGCTTCATAATTTTACTAACAAGAAAAATAGATATGACATCACTTAAATGCCAATTATGCTGAATGACAGGACCAGCACTCTGAAAAATACCTATACCAGCTACATTTTTTAGGAGAAAATATTAGACTAATGTGAAAAAAAAAAACCTTTCACTATAAAAAAAGGTAGTCAAAAAGAAGTAATTGCAAATGTCTGGTCTAATAAGAGGGATCACAAAGGCTATAGTCCATGTCCAGCCAAAAACAGTATTTGAATTGTGGCTAGAGTAAGAATGGGTTGGAAACTTAGAATGTCTGTCAGCTTTTCTTTGCCATCTGTGACAGACCCAACCAGGACAGGGACTTTTAGAGGGGACTGCAGGGTAGCCTCTTTGCTACTGACTATGGGCCCTGGCATTTGAGGGAGCTACAAGCATTCAGGAAGATATCCTGTTATACTGTATAATGCAAGATGGCATTACCACATTTAAGAGTCAAGGAAGCCATGATGGTCTCTGCCAACTTGAAACTTAGTGAGAAGATGGATGTGAAAAGAAAGCTGGTTAATGAGATTTGGACAGCCCTGGGTCTTTTTGAATACTGGTGCTGAACTGTCTGGGTGGTCAATGAGCTAAGTAACTAATTGTTAATAACTTACAGTTTAATTATGGTTTATGTCGTTTGTCCTTTAGAAGTACTAATGATATTACTGTTCACAGTTTGCACTGTTTAGGATAATGTGATCAGGCTCTTATCTAATTTTGTGTGGTATATATAATTTACAATAAAGTCAGTTCCAGTTTGCACTTAAGTTATTCTCGTCTAGTTTTCTAGTTTTTGGGTGCAATATTCAGCTAGAATATCTGGTTACAGAGTGGAGGAAGCGGTGTCTTGACAGAAGCACCCATGTTGGGGTGGTCCATCTCATTTGGTGGCAGCTGTGTGATATGATAAAAAGAGTAATGTATCAGCGCTGCTCGGTATCATATATACAATATCAAATAGGTGTCTGACTCACACTCTTATTATACTGTGTGATTAAATAAATAAATAAGTGCTAGTGCCAAATTATATTCATAAATACCTCAAAAATTAATTTCTAAATTTATAATAACAAATTGTGCTTTTCAAATACCTATAAAACAACAAGTGTCATATATAAATACTCAAAGTGCTTCAGTGATTGTGATAAAGTAAAAGGTAAAAAATCTCTTATCATAAAAAAATGTTCATATAAAAGTTCATATATTATCCAAAAAATGTGCCAGTCTTTGTGCAAACCAACAAATCCACAACAAAGTGCTCAGTGCTTGCTTAGGATACTCTATCCAAAGTGGCGGTGCTCCCAAAAATGTGAGTAGGTGCTCCCCCTCTTGGTCTCCTACTCACCAGATAATAATCTTATATGAGCCTTAAGGATAATCCTTATTGATATAGGAGCCAGAGCACTCTGCAACTCGCACCATCCAGGATCAATTATCCATGCCCATGTATCATAGAAAAAGAATAACTTTCATCGTGCAGTAAATCAAGACTCTTTATTCACACGCTTCAACAGAAATACACTTACAGTGTTGTAGTTAAAAAACAGCGTTCACATTTCCTGCGGGACGCCAAACTATGGCTGTGCGTTCCACCCGCATAAACCGGAAACCGGACGTTGCGTAGTACGTAAGTCGGACGGCTTGACGCGTTTCGCTCCACCAATCAGAGCATTTTCAAAAGCGAATGCGTCACGCTCACGGACTACTATTTATTTACCATTCATTCTCTCATTATTACAAACACCTGGAGAGACTGGAAGTAATATACCGCCATCTTAGGGCTCCCGTCTAGTTAACTTCCTATAAATCACCATCTTGGTACACCTTTATTAATAATCTAGTGTTTCATTTTATAACCCCAATACGGGATTCCATTTTAATCTTTCTTCACAAAATATAAGGTCATACACAAATCAATAAATAACCATTAATACTAATGTTAAATACCTGAAAAAATTATATCATCAGTTCCGGTGTATCCATGAAACTGTAACAATGTGTGCATGAGCGATAAATATACAGTAATTTGAAATACATTAATAGTATGCCCGCTAAGAAATGTCATTAAAACATATTCATAATACTATTACTACCTACTAACAATAATACAGTCACTAGAAATATTGCATAAAATATTAAATATTAAAAATTACATTAAAATATATAAATAAGGACCTAATTAAAAATTACTAATAAAACAGTTAATATCAAGCTCTACATTAAGGCCTGCAGGCACCATACGTTTAAGCTGCTGTATCCACCAAGTTTCATTTTGGGATACAGCCCTTTTCATGTGTGTCCCTCTCCAATGTGGATTAATTTTGTCTATACAGTACCACAAAAAAATCATTTTTGTAGGGTCTTTGTTGTGGAACAATCTAAAATGATTTGATAAATTGTGCTTCCAAAAGCCCTTCTTTATGTTACTTATGTGTTCCCTCAATCTCACTCTCAATTCTCTGGTTGTGCGACCTACATACTGCAGGCAGCATTCGCATTGTAACAAATAAGTAACATGTGAACTCCTACAAGAAATGAACTGATTTATTTCATACTTCTTTTTTGTGGTCCATGAATCAAAGCTTTTTATACTTCTTTTATCTCTATAGCAGGTTTTGCAAGCCACACATCTGCCACATTTGTAAAAACCTGTTCTATTCAAAAAAGTTACCAGTTTTTTTGGAGGGTTGGGTATACTTTTTACTATCCTGTCTTTTAGCACTGGAGGTCTCCTGTAGATGAATTTAGGTTTGCCTGGCAAACTTTCTTTATATACGGGGTCCCTTAATAAGATGCCCCAATGTTTCTTAATACTATTTTCCACCTGTCGGTACTGTTGGTTAAATTCAGTACAGAAGGCAATGTCAAATGTCTTTACTGATTTTGGTTTGTTGGCCAACAATCCTGCTCTATCTATATTTTTTACCAGTTTTTTTACTTTTTGTAATTGGGATTTCTTATAACCCTTTTCTACAAATCTATTAATTAAGGTCTCCGATTGCTCCTCAAAATCAGTTTCTTGATTACAATTTCTTTTAATTCTTAGCAGTTGACCCTTCGGGACCGCTGAGATCTATTGTGGGTGGTGCCCGCTGCTAGTAGGAATATAACTATTCCGATCGGTACTTTTAAAATAGGTCTTAGTAAATAAATCAGGGCCATTTTTAAAAATTGTCAAATCCAAATAATTTACTTCTGTAATACTAAAATTCTCTGTAAAAGTGATCCCATAAATATTATTATTAATATCTGAAATAAAATCCATAAAACTATCTTGTGACCCCTCCCAGATAATAAAAATATCATCAATGTACCTTTTGTACATAATAAGGGAGGGGTGGGGTCTTTTAAAAATAGACTCCTCTTCTATTGATATGCTGTGTGATATGCTTCCTCCCTACAAAGCAGTTACATCTTTGGGAAACCACTGTGGAGTGGCGCTATCCCCATCGATGGAAGCAGAGTTTCAGCAGCAAATGCAGCGAGAGGTTACCCAGTCTGATGGACCTGGTTCTGTATGGGATGCACTGGTGTGAAGAGATGTCATGCACTGGGGGCTATGGAGAGTAGGCCTACAGCTGGAGCAAGAGCATTGCAGAAAGGGTCTTGCTACCCTGGAGGAGCGATATTGGCTTCAGCGGGACTTACACATGCCCTTCCTCGGTGAGCAGGCCCAGCAGAAATGGGTGACCCGACGAATGCCTGATCTGCATTGAGATGATGTTGGATGAAGGATACAAAGTGCTTCATTGATACATTATCCAGGTTTGCCTGTGGCTGAAAGATGATACACCTACGGAGGGCTATGATTTTGATGATCCAGGACTATTATTTGAGAGAATCCAGGAAGATCCTGTCTTGGGAAGTACAGCCAAGTGGTGGAGATATAACATCCAAGATCTTAAGAAAATGCATATTTCCAACAATCTCGCATTGCAAGTAGATTTCGATTTTTGAATACTGCAAGAGTGGGAGCTAAAACAAGCATATAAAAGGCAGTTCAATAAAGCTCAACAGTATGCTCCAGCACCTATGGATGTTAAGGATTAGGAGTCACACGCCGTACCGCTGGTTTTGGACTCATGAGCCGCCAGCTATGCCCTGGATTTTCAGGAATTCCAGAGGCTGGAGATTTTTATAAACTCTCTGCTAAGGAGGAACATCCCACTGAGCCTCCAACAGAGGAGCTGGCATGAAAGCAGAGCACTGCAGAGCTTTGTCCCACACCTGCGGCAGTTCTGGAGGCCCAAGGTGAGAAGGTGGCAGTTCTACCCCAGCAGCAGCTGAGATGAAGAGATGGGAGGAAACCATTCCCCCTCCCCGGGGGCAGGCCAGACCAGGGAGAGAAGGCGGTAATTCTTCCTCCCCAGCGGCAAATCCATAGCCTAGGAAAGGAGGTAGTCCTCCTCCCTCCCCAGCGGCACAGCCACAGTCCGGGAGAGGAGGTGGTCATCCTCCCTCCCCAGGGGCAGGTCCACAGTCCAGGAGAGGAGGTAGTCATTCTCCCTCCCCAGTGGCAGTTCCACAGTCTCTGAGAAAAGTTGGTCATCCTCCCTCCCCAGGGGCAGATTTTACAGTCTGGGGGCAGAGGAAGCCCTCCTCCCTCCCAAATGGTCAGCCAGCCAGAGAGGAGGAAACTGTCTTCCATCCCCAGCAAGGATCCGTGCACCTGGGAGACAGTACCAGAGAAATGTCTTCCCAGCAGCTGGATGAGACTATGGGAGATGGAGTAGGCAGCTCACCTCCCCAGTGGCAGTTCAGGGATTCGGGAGAGGATGAAGCCATCCTTACTCCCCAGCAGCAGATCCACAGTGTGGCAGTGGAGGAATCCAGCCTCCCTCCCCAACAGATGATGTGGAGTCCCCAGCAGAAGCGCTGGCATCAGGGCAGTGTGGTACTAACCTCTGCCCAGCAGAGGTTAGTACCAACTCTGGAGCTCCAGGGAGCCAGGACAGGTTGCACCACTCCCCAGTGACTGGCAGATGTGGTGAAGTTTCTACTGCAAGCTGAAGCACTGGCAAAAGGGCAGAGCGCCTCTGCCTAGCACCTACAGTGTCTCTACGTCTCTCCAGCAGCAGAGCAAGCCCTGGAAGACCGCCCAGCTGAAGTGCTGGCAGCCAGACAGAAGGTCTGTCACGTCTTTGGTGGAAGAGCCAATAGGATAAGGAAGGCCTCTCTTACACCTCTGACTCGGGTCCCCTGATAGAGCAGAGAGGTAGCACAGGAGTGCAGAGTGGCACGAGTGCCTATTGGTCTTGCTAGCAGCCGGGCTGGAAGGACTCTGGGGATAAAGCAGGGGAAGACGGTTAATGGACTACAGCAAGGCAGAGTGCCATATGGACACCAATGAGCAGGAGAACCATATGGACACCAGTAAGCAGGAGATAGGAGCAGGCTGAGACTGTCATTAGATCGAAGCAGAGCAGGAATGCCGGATGGACACCAGAGAAACATAGGCAGGGGCTTGCAGCAGGCAGTCAAGCAGCAGTAGAGACAGAAGCAGAGTCAGACAAACGGGGTCATACACAGACAGACAGATCAGATGCATAGGCAGAAGTGTGGTCAAAGGGAAGCTGGAATCAAGTTCAGGAGAAGTCAAGACAAGCCGGGTTGGTAACAGTAGTGAGATGCAGAGTAACAGGTTGCAGGTATGCACGGGAACGCTGTAGACAAGACAGCATTGAAGCATAGCACAGGCTCAGTTTAAATACTCTGCTTGGTGCCAATGCAGGCAACAGATGTGCGTGTGTGAGCAACAGATGTTCGCACATATGCATGAATATGCGCATGCCCACATACATGAGCACTTGCACAATTTCTTTGAGCATTAACAGAAATACAAATTAGTCTAGAAGAGCCATTCTGTCTGCAGGAATGTCCCTTCTGACAGGGTCCATGACCTCTGTCCCACACTTATCGATGACAACCCTTTCCTGCGGCCAAGAGTGGAGATCATGTGGACCGACTATCTGGGCTCCCTTTGCCTGACTAATTCATGTCCAAACCAGCTGGAGGTTTGGGACCTGGTTAGTCTCATATTGATAAGGGAGAAATGTCACAGACTGAACCAGGACAAGGGCTTTTGGAGGGGAATTCAGGGTAACAGACTATTGAATATGGGCCCTGGAATTTGAGGGAGCTACAAGTATTCAAGAAGATGTCCTGTGATATAATGCAAGATGACATTTCCACATTTAACAGTCAAGGAAGCAAATACCAAGTACGTAAGCTAGACCCCGTTTAAGAGGTGTCGAAAACGCATGTCTACATGGCATACTGCTATGGCGGACATTTAAATTAAAGGGGTTTTTCCATTATTAGGTAGATATTTTTGGTCTAGTTGCTATTCTTGTATTACATGCCAGATAAGCTTTGTCCTCATTTATAGTTTCTGTATTTGCAGTAGGCTGTTATTCATTCTGTCGTGATTGTACTCTGAGTTTTGTATCATTCTTTCCTTCTTGTAAAATTTCTTGCCTTACTGAAGTACACAATAAAAAATTTAACAGAAAAAGAAAAAGAAAAAACAGTTAAGGAAGCCATGATGGCCTTTGCCAACTTGAAACTCAGTGAGAAGACGTATATTAAAAGAAAGCTGTTTAATGAGATATGAACAGCCCTGGGTCTTCTTGAATACTGGTGCCAAACTGTCTGGGTGGGAACTGACCCGAGTCACCTAGGTATGTCTAGGTGTAAACAGCTCTAAAAGTCAGCTCATCCCCACTCTGTAACTTCCTGTTGTGTCACCAGGCCAGGAATTGAGGGCAAAGAAGGTTAAAAAAAAAGCACTTTAACAGAGTACAGAAGGGTTATAACGTTTGTTGCTATGTGCTTCTACTGAGATGTCTTTAGTTCCTGTTATGTCACTTGGGCAATTCAAGGAACTGTTTTGACTGGAGTTCCACTAGTCATGTTAAGAAACTTTAAAATGTGTCACTTTTGTTCATGTTAGGCAGAATCTATTAATTAGCAGAACTTACAGTATATATTTACAGTACTGTGCAAAAGCTTTAGGCAGGTGTAAAGAAATCCTGTAAAGTAAGACTGCTTTCAAAAATGTTATATTTTAACTGTGTATTATTTATCATGTTGCAAAATGCAAGGTGGATGAACAGAAGAAAAATCTAAATCAAATCAATATTAGGTGTGACTATCCTTTGGCTTCAAATCATCAATAATTCTTACACTTATACACTTTGTACACTTGCACAAAGTCAGGGATTTTGTAGGATTAGAGTCAGGTGTACGATTAACCAATTATATTAAGCAGGGGCTAATGATCATTTTAGGGCCGAAACAACTAATCGAATAATTGTCAACTATTTTCATAATCAATTAGTCATCTGATTAGTGGGCCTGCATATAGAATGCATATTTTGTTTACATATCAGGAAATACAGTGCAGCACATATACAGCTCAGTACACTGTCCATATGTAGTCCTGGGCAGGAAGTGAGTGGTTCAGAAGCATCAGAGGGGGACCCCAGAATAGGAGAACCAAGGCTGATCTGTGGAAAACCATTACACAGAGCAGGTAAGTATAACATGTTTGTTGTTTAAAAAAAAAAAATTACTTTAAAGATTATCTGCGGAGAAGATCAGCATCTGGATATCTTTAATAGCTGCTGCTACTAAACATCTTAGGCCTGGTTCGCACCTATGTGTTTTATGATGCTTTTTGCAGAAAGGCACTACAGTTTAATTAACATGGTTTCCTATGGGACACGTTCACATCTATGCTTTTTTCAGCCGGTGCCTATTTGGAAAGGATCAAGGACTTTTTTCAACGCAAAACTGTGCTTTCTTTTGGTTCAAAAGACTTTAATGGAGAGGCTGCAGAAAATCATGTAGTGCGTTTTTGCAATTTTTGTTCGCAATTTGCGTTTTTTAATCTGTCCAACAACAAATTGGCCAAAAAAGCATAAAAAAATGCAAAACGTAAAACGCACAGCAAAAACAGATCAAAAGCAAACTGCATAGCTGTGAACCGAGCCTGGACATACACATATTGATTTTGGAACGAGAATATTCATATAAAAAATCTTTGTACATTCGCTGAATGAAAGAATGTCATTTGAAAATTTCACTTGCTTTTAACATTCAGTTTTAAAATGAATGTAATTCCTTAACAAAAACCACATTCACTGTCTGAAAAGTTCTTTGACCAAGAACTTTTCTATTCTGCTCCTTAAAATTCTCCCGTCACTGTGGTAGAAAACGAACGTCGATTTGACCCCATTAACGATTAGAAAATCAAGCAAACGTTCCTAAAATTAAAATGTTTTTGAAGGAAAACATTGTATTTGTATGGCCATCATAAGTGACAGCAGGAACAGGTAGCTTTTATCAAGCCACCTGCCTATGACAAGGGAGTCTGTAATGTACATAATATATTACAGTCCTGTCTGAAAATCTGTAAAATAGCCTTTAATTTTTTCTTTCCTGTAACCAGTTGCCGACCACCCACTGCACATCTACTGTGGCTCGGCTGCTCGAATTGATGTACCTGATGAACGTCCGCAGGTAGGGGGCACGCCCACCTGCGACCCATCGGTGATTGGATTTGTTCCAGAACCGATCACACGTCAGGTCAAGGTCAATGATTTATAGACTGGTCCTGCTGATCAGGTCTGGCGAATCACAGAATGTCCTGTTTGTGTAATGTAAACAGTCTCCCTTCCTGGAGCCCTTTTTGGTTCCAGCGAGTGAGGAGAGAGCATCTACTGTGAATACACAAGTACTACACTGACACCGTTACACATAAGCACATATTTAACACCCTGTCACAGTATCACTATATACAGTGTACAGATATTTTACTGATCACTGTATTAGTGTCACTGGTGACTTCAGTTAGTGTGAGCAGCAGTTAGTGGTAGTTAGCATCAGTTCCAGAAAGTTTTAGGGTACCTGCCATATATTCCCTAATAAAGTTTTTACCCACTGATCACCCCAAGTTAACCCCTTCACTGCCCTGTCACAGTACCATTATTACAGTGTGCAGATCTTTTTTCTGATCACTGTATTAGTGTCAGTTAGTGTTAGTTAGCATCAGTCCAGGATAGCGTCAGATTTCCCACCACATATTCAGTAATAAATTATAACACTTTGATTGCCAGTGACACATACACACACACACACACACACACACACACACACACACACACACACACACACACACACACACACTAAACACCTACATTATTAGTATAGTTTCTGAACAGATCAATATCTTTGATCAGATCAGAACTGTACTAGCATCCCCAATAGTATAGTGTTCCCAAAAGGCAGTGTTAGCAGGATCAGCCCCGACACCTGCCAGCACCTGCAATTAGCCCCTCTGCCCAGCCCCCAAGAAGTTCAGTATCAGTAGATCCCTGTCACTTCTGATACACAGCACACAAAACCGCAGCATTAGCAGAGTCAGGCCTGATCTCTGCTAGCACTAGCAGTATTTTTTGATAGCGGTTTAAACAGTCCTTGACAACCAGGTGCTTTTTTTTTACCTGGGAGTCACACTAGGTATCTATAAATTTATTGCCAAAAATGTCCAAACAGAGGTACACTAGTGAAGAGGCCTATCTGATGCTGAGCATCACAGATGAGAGCGATGGGGAAGCCTCACTTTCAGAATCAGGCTCAGTTTTCAAACCTGTAGAGAGCAGCGGCACCCTGACAGATAGCTCTGACAACGGAGTAGTGGTCCCTGCTAAGGTCAGGCGTACCCGACCCCGTTCCTAGGTTGCTGAGGTGCAAAAATCGCATGGTTCTCGTATGCAGCAGAATGTCAGTACTAGTGCAGCTCAACCTTCTGGTGAACTGACAAGCACCAGCGGCCTAGTAAATCCTGGTCATAGACAAACCAGCACTGCAGTAACACTTGGTGACGTGGCAAGTCCCATAAAGGCAGTTCAAGCTGGTGTGGTGGCTACCACAAGTAGTGTCCTGCAGCCACCAAGGAATTAAAGACAGGCCTAAAGAGGCCATAGTGTCCTTCCTGATGTGCTTACAAATGCTGATTGAGAGCCCACCACTTCTGCAGCACCTGTACTTTCCCCATTCACTGGCTAACCCAGAATTCAGGTGGAAACAGCCCATTTTACTCCGCTTGGTTTTTATGGGCTGTTTTTCACGGAAGATCTGCACAGATCTATTGTGGACCAAAGCAATTTATATAACATTCAATTTATCGCCGCAAACCCAAATTTGACCCTTGCCAGAGAATTTGCATGGAAACGTATCATTGTTTCTGAATTTAGAACTGTTCTGGGCCTATCCCTCATCATGGGCATTACTAAAAGAAAGTGGGTTGCTGTCTTATTGGTCCACTGACCAAATTAATCATATACCCGTGTTTTCTGCTGCCATGGCCAGGACTAGATACAAGCAAATCTTGCAGTTCATGCATTATAATGACAATGAACTCTGTCGTCCTCGGGGTGACCCTGGATATGAACGGCTCCATAAAATTCAGCCCCTTGTACAGTGCCTTGGGAAAGTATTCGGCCCCCTTGAACTTTGCGACATTTCAGGCTTCAAACATAAAGATATAAAACTGTAATTTTTTGTGAAGAATCAACAACAAGTGGGACACAATCATGAAGTGGAACAACATTTATTGGATATTTCAAACTTTTTTAACAAATAAAAAACTTTACTTTCAGTGCAGCAAACTCTCTCCAGAAGTTCAGTGAGGATCTCTGAATGATCCAATGTTGACCTAAATGACTAATGATGATAAATAGAATACACCTGTGTGTAATCAAGACTCCGTATAAATGCACCTGCACTGTGATAGTCTCAGGGGTCCATTTAAAGCGCAGAGAGCATCATGAAGAACAAGGAACACACCAGGCAGGTCCGAGATACTGTTCTGGATTAGTTTAAAGCCAGATTTGGATACAAAAAGATTTCCCAAGCTTTAAACATCCCAAGGAGCACTGTGCAAGCGATAATATTGAAATGGAAGGAGTATCAGACCACTTCAAATCTACGAAGACCTACCCGTCCCTCTAAACTTTCAGCTCATACAAGGAGAAGACTGATCAGAGATGCAGCCAAGAGGCCCATGATCACTCTGGATGAACTGCAGAGATCTACAGCTGAGGTGGGAGACTCTGTCCATAGGACAACAATCAGTCCTATACTGCACAAATCTGGCCTTTATGGAAGAGTGGCAAGAAGAAAGCCATTTCTTAAAGATATCCATAAAAAGTGTCGCTTAAAGTTTGCCACAAGCCACCTGGGAGACACACCAAACATGTGGAAGAAGGTGCTCTGGTCAGATAAAACCAAAATCGAACTTTTTGGCAGCAATGCAAAACGTTATGTTTGGCGTAAAAGCAACACAGCTCATCACCCTGAACACACCATCCCCACTGTCAAATATGGTGGTGGCAGCATAATGGTTTGGGCCTGCTTTTCTTCAGCAGGGACAGGGAAGATTGTTAAAATTGATGGGAAGATGGATGGAGCCAAATACAGAACCATTCTGGAAGAAAACCTGATGGAGTCTGCAAAAGACCTAAAACTGGGACAGAGATTTGTCTTTCAACAAGACAATGATCCAAAACATAAAGCAAAATCTACAATGGAATGGTTCACAAATAAACATACCCCGGTGTTAGAATGGCCAAGTCAAAGTCCAGACCTGAATCCAATCGAGAATCTGTGGAAAGAACTGAAAACTGCTGTTCACAAACGCTCTCCATCCAACCTCACTGAGCTTGAGCTGTTTTGCAAAGAGGAATGGGCAAAAATTTCAGTCTCTCGATGTGCAAAACTGATAGAGACATACCCCAAGCGACTTACAGCTGTAATCGCAGCAAAAGGTGGCGCTACAAAGTATTAACTTAAGGGGGCTGAATAATTTTGCACGCCCAATTTTTCAGTTTTTTTATTTGTTAAAAAAGTTTGAAATATCCAATAAATTTAGTTCCACTTCATGATTGTGTCCCACTTGTTTTTGATTCTTCACAAAAAATTACAGTTTTATATCTTTATGTTTGAAGCCTGAAATGTGGCAAAAGGTCGCAAAGTTCAAGGGGGCCGAATACTTTCACAAGGTACTGTAAATTGAGTCTCTGATTACTCTTTCTGGCTGCCTTGTTTTCAAACAGTTTCTCCCCAGCAAGCGTGCCAGATATGGGGCCAAGATGTATAAGCTCTGTGACAGGGCAACAGGCTATACATGTAGTTTCCGGATTTAAGAGGGAAAGATAGCAGTGTGTAGCCCCCCGACTGCCCAGACTACATAGGGAGCAGCGGTAGATTGTTTAGGACGTGGTGTCACCTTTATTTGGAAAGGAGTACCATTTATATGTGGACAATCATTACACAAGCTTGCCACTTTTTAGCATGTGGCACTGTGCGACCAAATCGCCGGGGCTTCCCCCAATGGCTTGTAGATGTCTGAGCTAGACAGGGGGAGAGAGCCTGCTTGAAGTGTAATAAATTGCTTGCAGTAAAGTGGAATGACACACGGAATGTTTTCCTTCTGTCTTCTGTTCATGCAGATACAAGAGAAGGGCACACCGACCTTGTGCATTACCACTAAAAAGATTTATTAAAATCCAAAAAAGCAACATACATTGTATTCACAAACATATGATAATTGCACACATGTAAAGATATCGGACCCAACCCAAGACAGCCCGGATGTTCCTACAGTGCTGGATGACGTGATGGTATCTGCATATAGCTGACTGACGCATTTCGAGGGAGGACCCTCTTCTTCTGAGCCAAATAAAGCTTTGTTAGCATTATTTGGCTCTGGGGAAGAGGGTCTTCCCTCGAAATATGTCAGCCAGCTATATGCGGATACCATCCCGTCATCCAGCACTGTAGGAACATCCAGGCTGTCTTGCAGGTGATTGGGTCTGATATCTTTACATGTGTACAACTATCATAGGTTTGCGAGTACAACGTATGTTGCTTTTTTGGATTTTAATAAATGCCCTTGGTCCTCGGGGGGTGACAAGTATCAACAAAAGACCACACACCTTCTTACATATCACTCGAGTGCAGGAGAAATACTGTTTTTTATTCATGCAGATACTTCTCTGCTGAACGCTTATGTCAGGAAGAAGTGGATCCATCCTAAAATTCCAGAAGGTGGAATTCAGTACAGAAGGTGCTGTGGCCCAAATTCACAATCCAGATGCAGTGAGCCGGCTGCATGAGAGTTATTGTACATATGTCCTCCCTGGTACCTCTACCCAAAGAGCACCTCAAAGAAGATATTGTTTCTGTAGAAAATGCAGATATAGGCATAACACCTGCTATTTTTTTGCCTCCTATCCTGGCCAACCATGGTATCTGCATCAGGGACTGTTTCCATCGCTACCATACACTAGTGGAGTATTTGTATAGGGTACAGCACGACACAGTCTAGGGCACACTTTCACACAGGAAGATGTTAGATGACTATCGCATTTTGAGAGACCCTAGCCTGGATCATTTAAAGTTTATTACAGTTACAAAAAAACAAACAAAAAAAAGCCAACAATAATTGTCGTTTTATTGAGTACATTTTCTGTTCTTACTGTTTTACTATACTTTATAATATACTGCTATACGGTAATGTTTTATTGTTACTGCGTTTTATTGTTAACCATTGTTTGCTTTGCAGGCACACCCATCAGTTGCATCACTGATCCGTTTATCCTGACAGAAACAGGGTTTGCTTTCAGAATATATGTAAATCAATGATTGCAGCACTGTAGGAGGGGATTTCACAACAGCAGTTAACCTCCCTGGCGGTATGATTATGTCAGGAATTATATACCAAAAGCGGTACAATTTTTTTCATGGAAATTTGGCGTTATGTATTATAGGCCTACAATTCTTAGTAATTACTGACTTAAACCTGACCAAAACAAGAGTCTAGTAGACATCCTAGATGTGATAAATTTGAAACACAAACGCATGAATATAATATATATGATAAAATTCTATTATTGATTAGATTATAATTCATGCGTTATATATTATATATATATATATATATGTGTATGTATATATATATATATATATATATATATATACACACACACACATATATATATAAAATATATAATTAAAATCAAATCAATAATATAATTTTATATATATATATATATATATATATATATATATATACACACACACACGTGTGTATATAGGTATATGTATATATATATATGTGTGTGTGCATATATATATATATATATATATAATATAAAATGTGTTATGTGTTTGTGTTTTGTTGTTTTTTGAATTTCCCTCCCTAGTTCCGCTCCCATGCAGCATTGCTGCTGCAGGGAACGGAACTAGGAAGTCATCACACCGACGGAGGATGGACGAGCGGCGGGACTCTCGGCTGGTGGTCACAGTAATGAGAGATCATCGCTGGATCGCCAGGAGAAGGTAAGAGACACCGCTGCGCTCTCTGCACATTCACCCCGAGCGTGACTCGGGGATACCGATCCTGGACTAAAAAATCCACCCAGAGTCACGCTCGGGATTACCGCCAGGGGGGTTAAAAAAAAAAAAAGAGCATATAAACATTTTTCACTTTTCTTGGCAGAGATTTCTTCATCCACATCGATCAATGTAAATGGAGGAATCTTATGTTTTTTTTTTCATTCAGCAAAAAAGGAACATTTCATGTATGTCTATCATTAGAAGTGGATGGGTGCTGGGAGGTCAAATGGTGGGCATATTACACATTTTCTGGCAGAGATTTCTTCAACCACATCGATCCACGTGAATGGAGGAATCTGTTAGGTTCTTTTTTTTCCTTCAGTGCACAGGTTGCATAAGAAAAAAAGAACCTTACAATATATGACCAACAAGGACCAGCAATGTACTGGTATGTTTCTGGACTTTGAGTGGTCATACGGGGATGATGCCTGCAGGTTTAGGCATCATCTTGGTATCGTTTTTTACAGCCGGCAGTGGGCTTTCATGTAAAAGCAATCCTATTGGCTAATTAGCCACTAGAATGCTTTTACAAGCAGTGGGAGGGGACACCCCCTCCCACAGTTTTCTCTGGCTCTCCTGTCCCACCAGTTAACCCGAGACTGCAGCTGGTGGTTCTGTCAGCTGACCATAGAGCTGACTGGAGACCAGAATGGCTCAAATCCTCTTTATGGCCTAAAATACAGGAAACTACAAGCATTTCATGACTTCAGTTTTGCTGGATATAAACAGAGCCATTTTTAAATTAGGAAAGCATCTTATCACACCAATCTTGCTGTGGTTAGATGCTTTAAGGGCAGAGAAGACATCTAGAGTCTAATAGACCCCATTTAAAAAAATAAAAGAGTATATGTTACTACTTACTGCTATCATAAGGGATATTTACATTCCCTGTTATGACAATAGCAGTGATAAAAAAATGAAAGGGAAGGTGTAAATACAAAATAAAAAAGCGGAATAAATAAAAAAAAAAATGAAAGCACCCCTGTCCCCCCTGTGTTTGCACAAAAAGGCAAACGCAAGCATCGTTCTTGTATCATATGTAAACAGCAATTGCACCATGCATTTGAGGTATCATCACAAATGTCAGATCCAAGGCAGTAATTCCAGCAGTAGACCCCCTCTGTAAATCTAAAGTGGTAACCTGTAAAGGCTTTTAAAAATGTAGGTAGTTTGTCGCCGCTACACAGGCGTGCGTACTTTTAGAATGTCATGTTTGGTACCTATGTACTTGGCAGAAGATATTTTTTTATATTTTACCAAACAATTGGGCAATATATTGTGCATTCAATATTCTTTATGTTCTTACCATAAAATCCTTTTCTCTTAAGTTCATCGATAGACGCAGCTCCATTGGGGTATGCTCCTCTAATCAGGAATAGGCACTAGGCAGGAAAAAGCTTTACCGCGCCTATGGGGGCTGACCCTGCAGTCATAACCTCACACACTCTGCTACAGCAGCCAGTTTCATTGCAAGCAGTGTTTAGAAGACAAAACAACCCCATTAACTCAGAAGCAGAGGGGCGGGTGCTGCGTCTGTCGAACTTCAGAGAAGTACGGTAGGTGCAAAAATCCAGTTTTCTCTTATCGTTCATCGACAGACGCAGCTCCATATCTTCTTAGACCATTGGGATGTCCCAAAGCAGTATTAATATGAGGGGTGGGAAGACAACGCAAAGAAGAATGTAACTCCCTAAAGGTTAACATAGCCAACCAGGTAATATGGAGCTCAACCAGGAACATCTGGAGCTCACCTAGTAAAAACATACATCCTCAAAAGAGAACAAAAAAGATTATCTTTAAACAGCAGCCTGCAAAACCTTGTGGCCAAAAGAAGCATCCAAGGATGCCACACATCAACTTTGTAGAATTTTGTGAACATATGCACAGACGACCAAGTCGCCGCTTTGCAAACTTGCATCACTGATGCCTGATGGCGAAAAAGCCCAAGAGGCATTAAGCTCCAGTAGAAGGCGCAGTCACTGGAAAAGGAAGAACCTGACCCTTCAGTGAATAAGCCTGAACAACCGTCTGCCTCATCCACCTGGAAATGGTCGCCGCAGATGCAGCCAATCCCTTACGAGGACCCTGAGTAAGGACAAAAACAGCATCTGACTTTCTAAAAGACTCAGTAACCGCCAGGTAAACTCTGATCGCTCGAACAACATCCAAAGAATGCAAGGCAATTTCTTTAGCATGCTCGGGCCTGGGACAGAGTGAAGGCCGCACGATGTCTTTATTCAAATGAAAATCAGAAACCACTTTAGGGAGAAAAGACTAATTTGGTCGGAGAACCACTTTATCTCTGTGGACCACCATATAAGGCGAACGGCAGGACAACGCCGCCAATTCAGACACTCTGCATACAGAAGTGATAGCCACCAAAAAGGCAACCTTCTGAGACAATGAAAGCAGAGAAATTTCCCTAATGTTCTCAAAAGGAAGCTTTTGAAGAACAGATAATACCACATTTAGATCCCACGGAGGTAGCGGGGACCACCTTGGAGGAGCATTATGGCGCACTCCCTGAATGAAGGTATGAATCAAGGCATGCGTAGCTAATGGGCGTTGAAAATATATTGTTAAGGCTGACACTTGGCCTTTGATAGTGCCCAAAGCCAACTGCTGTTCAACCCCTTTCTGCAGAAAGGCCAAAACCCTAGGAACCAAAAACAAATGATGGTGCATCTTCAGCGATTCGCACCATGAAATGTACAATTTCCACGTACGATGATATATCTTCCTGGGAGTCGACTTCCTAGCCTTCAAGATCGTAGGAATCACAGAGTCAACATGACCTCTATCTCAACACCTGACTTTCAACAGCCATGCCATTAAAGCAGGATGGAAGATGGAACCTGAGACAGCAGATCTTCCCTGAAAGAAGTCTTCAAGGAGCATCGGCGACCAACCTTACTAGGTCTGCGTACCAAGAATGGCGAGGCCAGTCTGGAGCCACCAGAATGACCGGAATCCATACCACCTCTATTCTGAGTAGAAGCCTCAGCAGAAGTTTTAGGGGAGGTAATGCATAGATCAGCCTATACCGACCCCAAGGATGTAAGCCACAGCCGTGGCATTGTCCGATTGAATCCGAACTGGACTATCTTGCAGACGAGTCGTCCAGTGGCTCAGACAAAGCTTTATTGCTCTGAGCTCCAAAACAGTTATCGGTAGTTTTCACTCTTCTACTGTGCAGGTTCCCTAGGAACAGAACCTCCCCAGCACCCCGCCCCAGAACAACAGGCTGGCATCCGTAGTTACCACCATCCAAAACAACGGAAGGACTTGCCCTGGCATAATGCTGGAGAGTGAAGCCACCATAACAGCGCAGCTCTGGTGTTGCAGCTCAACCAAATCAAATTGTCTAAGGACTTTGGATCCTTGTTCCATTTGACCAGAATCTCTCGTTGCTAAGGTCTGGTATAGAACTGAGCAAACGGAATCGCCTCAAAGGTCGATACCATCAGACCCAAGGCCCGCATGCAAGTTCACAGAGAGGACAGATTGTTTGCCAGCAATGACCGGATTTCCCCCTGCAACTTTTGCAGCTTGTCTGGGGAAGAAAGACCCTCGCCAAGGCTGAATCCAGAGACAGGCCCAGATAAGTCTCAAGGAAGGTATCAGGGCGGATTTCTTGAAATTGATGGTCCATCTGAACTCCAGCAGGGAGCTGACAGTGACCATCAGGGCTGAATGAAAGTCTGCTCTCAATAAAAGATCGTCCAGATACCCCAGTACCACAATCCCCCATTGGCGCAACAAAGCCACCACTGGGGCCAGTAGTTTGGTAAACACCCTGGGAGCGGAGGCGAGACCAAAGGGTAACGCCACAAATTGATAATGTTCCACTGCTATGTCAAAGCGTAGAAACCACTGGTGACCAGCTTAGATAGGGATGTGTTTATATGCGTCCTTGATATCTATGGAGGCCAAAAAGTATCCCTGGTGTAGAGACGCCACTACCGTCCGAATGGATTCCATGCAAAATCTCTGTACCTGCACAAAGCGGTTCAGAGCCTTGAGATCCAGAATTTGACGCACTTTGCCCTCTTTTCTGGGCACAGTAAACAAGTTTGAATAAAACCCTTGAAAGCGTTCCAGAGAGGGAAGATCCCTCTCCCGTAGATCCCTCAATTGGTCTAGAGAGAGGCGCAGGTTGGACAAGAAGAATCTGTCCGACGGACGAGATGGGAATTCGATCTTGTACACTGATCGGATCAGTTTGTGAACCCATGTGTCCTGAATCAAGGAAGTCCAAGTTTCAGAAAGGAGCAAAGACGTCCCCCCAACCCAGAAGTGGGTGAGAGCGCCCCTTCGTGCAGACGAGGATTTGTCCGCAGATCTGGACTGGCCGGTCTTTGATTTACCTGACCATGGCTTCTTGGAATTACCAGAAGACCTGAATGGTTTCCCTTTTTCTTGCGACCCGGAGGTACGGAAAAGCTGCTTATGAGCAGTGAAGGAAAGCCCCCATCTAGGATGTGGCGCCTTGCCCTTAGAGGACTAAGGAAGAAAAGTACTCTTCCTCACGTAAGGCCTTTGATCAACTCAACCAGAGAGGATCCAAACAGTGGCAGCAGGTGTTATGTTGGGCGCAGGGGCGCCGCCCCCCCATCCCTGCATCCGGCCCCCTAATCTGCATGCAAGGGCGCCGGACGCATGGAACTTAATGGGGGTTTTTTTTTTAAATCATCTGATTAGAGCCAGAGGCTCTAATAGGGTGATGCAAAGGGTGGTCCCGGGGCACAGAGCAGTGCGCCCCAAGCCCACCCATTGTGTGACAATAGCGAACTAAAATTCACTATTGTCACACCGATCCTCCTCCTGGCGTTTAATACAGGCTTCCTGATTGGCCGCAAGGCAAGCCCCATGCCATTGGCCGAGGAGGAGGCGGGAGCAGGAGGACTCGAGGAGAGTGGAGACCCGCCACCGGGGGGACACAGGGAGGAGAAGCCGCCACCGGGACTGAAGAGAAGTCGCCGCCACGGCTGCTCCGGGTAAGTGCACTGGTCTCGGGGGGGGCCCCACACTGCATTGAAGGGGGCACGCACGCACGCTGGTCACTGCATTAAAGGGGGCATGTACGCTGGTCACTGCATTGAAAGGGGGCATGTACACTGGTCACTGCATTGAATGGGGCATGTACGCTGGTCACTGCATTGAAAGGGGGCATGTACGCTGGTCACTGCATTGAAAGGGGGCATGTACGCTGGTCACTGCATTGAAAGGGGGCATGTACGCTGGTCACTGCATTGAAAGGGGGCATGTACGCTGGTCACTGCATTGAAGGGGGCATGTACGCTGGTCACTGCAATGAAAGGGGACATGTATGCTGGTCACTGCATTCAAAGGGGGCATGTACGCTGATCACTGCATTGAAAGGGGGCACTCTGGTCACTGTGCATTGAAAGGGGGCACGCTGGTCACTGTGCATTGAAAGGGGGCACGCTGGTCACTTTGCATTGAAAGGGGGCACGCTGGTCACTGTGCATTGAAAGGGGGCACGCTGGTCACTGTGCATTGAAAGGGGGCACGCTGGTCTCTCTGCATTGAAAGGGGGCACGCTGGTCTCTCTGCATTGAAAGGGGGCACGCTGGTCTTTCTGCATTGAAAGGGGGCACGCTGGTCTCTCTGCATTGAAAGGGGGCACGCTGGTCTCTCTGCATTGAAAGGGGGCACGCTGGTCACTCTGCATTAAAAGGGGGCACACAATACCTTATTTACTGAAGGCCCCTTTCACACTTTTGCGACCTCAAAGTCACGCAATTTTTTACAGCGTTTTTTGCCGCAAAGCAATGCCTATTACATTTTTCTGTTTGCGATGCCCCCCCCCAAAAAATTTTGAGCACCAGCCGCAACTGGATCCAAATAACCTCTCCCCCAAATAGGGAAGATCTGTCAAAGCCTATTTGGAAGCCTGGTCCGCGGACCAGCTTTTCAACCACACCATGCGTCTAATTGCAATCCCCACTGCCGACGACACTGGTAACTAGGGGAACCGCATCCAGGGACGCATCACACATGAACACCAGGGCTTGAGCCTTCTGGTCCTTTAGTTCCAGCACCGCTGGGGAGAGCTGCTCTGCTTCCAAGTTACCTCTTAGTAACTTCACCCATTCAGTTACCGTCTGTGACACCATGACATTCACAAATACTGGTTTCAAAATGGAACCCGCAAGCACGTACAGATGGTGGGAGACACAGGGTCCGCGAAGGCCGGGGAACCTTCCACTGGAACCACAGTAGACGAATTCAGCCTGGAAACTGGGTGATCCACCTTAAGTGGCAGGGTCCCCCTAGTGGAAACTGCATCTGCAAAAGGATAACGGCGTATAAAGCGCTTAGGCACCATTAGCATGTGCTTGATGCGCCGCCATTGTTCATTGACAATAAAGTAAAAAAGGATACACCTTGCCCGATTTTCGGGATTTGCGGGAGCCAAAAGACAACCGTGAACTTGACGCAGTAGATTCAGTCAATTTTAAAGTTTCCCACACTGAAACTAAGTGCTTCCACCAAAGTGTGTTCCCGTGCAGTGGCAGACGAGGACAGGTCCTCTTCACCATCAGAATGCAACGACACTGACCCGTCAGGGTGGGGTGTGTCTGTGGTGGCCAAGTCTGTCTCAGAGTCTGAGGAAACTACAGAGGGAGCGAAAGCAGAGGGCGTTTGCGGCTAGAAACGCTATCTTAGACACAAGGCTTTTCAGAACTGCCGTAATCGCAGACATGGGCTGCGACCCAGAAGGTTCCACAGCTACTCCGAAGGGGTCTGTAGGTGAAATAGTACCCTGGGACTCCACACTGCACTGATATGAAAAAAATCAAGTCACTTTAAAAGTCGCTAAATCGCCATCCCACCGCTAAATGTGGAACCTACCTGCTGAGTTCCTTCAAAAATTGTGTGCAAGTGTACCTGGAAGAATTGATGCTGTTTTGAAGGCAAAGTGGAGAAAACACATTTTTTGGTTTTCTCCAGGTTTTAGAATTCCCAAATTAGGGTCTGGTGACCGGAGACTTCAAAGAGATTTGGGTGAGAGAAGCCTCTATCCCTGTGCCCAGGTTTACCTGACCGAGGCCCCTAGCCTGATATTTCTGCCTGCTGCCAACTTACTGCAATAATGCTTCTGCCTGCCGCATGAACAGACCACACGTCTACCTGCTACTGGGACCAGTATTTTGGCTGTGCTGACCAGGTCTCTGCCTGGATAATTCCTTTGGCTGTTGCTGACCACATCTCTGCCTGCTGCCTGGACCAATGCTTTGGCTGTGCTGACAAGATCTCTGCCTGCTGCCTGTACTGACTATGGACAATATTCCTGCCTGCTGCCTGGACGACAACTTTTGCTGTCACTGACCACGTCCCTGCCTGCTGCCTTGACCAGTGCTCTCCTCAGTGGACAACTGCACTACTAAAACCACAGATAATCTTTTGTTTACCCTTTGCTCATTCTTAGTATGTACATGCTATATGTTAGATGAAGGGCCTTCAAAAATGATAGATTGTCAGGAAACTAGATGTGTAATTTATTTCCCTAGAATACCTGACGGTGCTCCTTGCATACTAAGCCTCTCTATATGGCCAGGCTGTGGGGAAGTCTCACATGTGGTATTGCTATATTCAGGAAGATCAGCAAAATTTATTTTAGGGTGTAGTTTTTGGTATGTACATGCTATGTGGTAAAAATATCTTATAAATGGACAACTTTGTGTAAAAAAAAAAAAAAAAATTATATATATATATATATATATATATATATGCACATTTTCATTTTCTTTCAGCAGTTTTCGAAAACTTGTGGAAAAAAATGTCATGTTCAAAAGACTTATGGCTCAATATTTATATGTTGGGGTGTTTTCTTCTCAAAATGGGGTCATTTTGTGGGTAATTCCATTGTTCTGGTGCTTCAGGGCCTGTAAGTATAATAGGTAAAGAAATTAGACATGTAATTTATGTCCCTAGAACACCTGATCGTGTTTCTTGCATGTTGGGCCTCTCTATGTAGCTAGGCTGTGAAAAAAAAGTATTTTGAAAAAAATGTATCGCCATACTAAGGAAGAGTAGCAGAATATGTTTTGGGGTGTAGTTGCAAGTATGCATATGCAGTGTGAAAGAATTAACCTGTTAATATGACAATTGTGTGAAAAAACAAAAATTCATGGTTCTCCAAAGAATTGTGGGAAGAAATTACATCTTCAAAAGACTCACCATGCCTCTTCCTAAATATATTGGAATGTCTACTTTCCAAAAAGGGGTCATTTATACTGCCCTGGCTTGTTAGTGTCTCAAGAAATTAGGTAGGCCTTCAGTACCGATCAGGTCTGATCAATTTTCAATGATTGGTACCATAGCTTGTAGACTCTAACTTTCACAAAAAACAAATAATATACACTGATTTGGATTATTTTAACCAAAGCAATGTAGCAGTATAAATTTGGACCAACATTTCTGAAGAAAAATGATTTATATTTTTTTTATTTTATGATTTGGTGTCGGCAACGAAAGAAAGAAATTGAATCCTCTGCATGAGGCCCCAATAAAACACTGAAAATGTCCTGATCAATTCCACCACGATGAAGAAGATTCTCTTCTGTTCGTTGACATATTTTTGGACATTTTTCTGTTTTTGCAGCATGCTGCTTTTTCATATGATCAAAATAGTGATCTGGACTTATCTTTTCGGCAGGAACCTCCTGCACCTCCTGTTGAATATCTTCTGTCAGCCATTGTTTTTTTTTTTCCAATACATTATCAGAAGAGAAAGCATTGTTCTTGTATTGAGGATTCAAAAGACTTGCAAGCAGAACATTTTTAATCTGTTCATGCTTCTCAAAACATATATCAATCAATGCTCTTTGGCTTGACAGATCATCATTTGAAAGTTAGAGGGTGTTGTGTGCCATGACACTGAGGTATGACATATCATCAAGCCTCATTCCTTTCCGCAGGCTTGCTCCACTGTCTCGAAGTAGCACAAGCATCACTTGGTCTTTGTTGATTCCCCAGTCTTCAAGCATGCCTAGAAACATTTCTCTACTGTACTCAGTGTGGGATCCTTTCATCACTTTTGTATTCAACACCAATTGCCTTTTTGTCCATGCGCTGTCAATGAAGTGGCATGTAAGAATCATTAGTGACTCGCCTGACTCTGTTTGTCCTGGCAAGCAGTCAGTCGTGAATGAGAGTGCATTGCAGCATTCTCTGGTTGCAGCATAGTCTTTACTTTGTCAACGACCTTTTGGTGAAGCTTTCCGAGCATTTCTGTTCGATAATACTTCTCACTCTTCAGTGTGTAGCTTGGCTCAAGTATGGACATTAACCGCTTAAATTCCTGAGTCAGACACCATTGTAAATGGCTGGTCATTAGTGACAATCATCTCTTTGATTACTCTGTCCAGCAGTTGGGATCTTCCATCTGAATCTACACAGTGACACCTGTTTTTTTTCAGAAACATATCTGTTATTGTTGCCTGGGATAGTGGAGGAGGTATTTCAAAATCACATTGATATTCATTTTGTTTTTTCTGTGCTGCTGTGATATAATTCAATATGATTAACTCTTAGATGGGCCCAAAGATTTGATGTATTTTTGTTTTTTGCAGTTACTGATCCCATGCTTATGTTTGTACATGTGTTGCACACTGCTGCTTTTCCTGGAGAAGGTTGAGACGAGAAATAGTCCCAGACCACACTTTTTCTCTCCTAATCCATCTACATTTCAATTTGAAAGACACAAAAAAGATTTAAAAAATGGCTTGCTGAAGTTGCTGGCACCCTCGTGTGGGTTGGTGGCTGAAGCCCGGCAGTGTGGGTTGCTTGCTGGCACCCTGTTGTGGGTTGGTGGCTGACGTCTGGCAGTCTGGGTTGCTTGCTTGCTGGCACCCTGTTGTAGGTTAGTGGCTGATGCCTGGCAGTGTGGGTTGATTGCTGGCACCCTGTTGTGGGTTGGTGGCTGACGCCTAGCAGTGTCGGTAGCTTGCTTGCTGGTACCCTGTTGTGGGGTGGCTGGCTGCTGTCACCCTATTGTGGGTCAGTGGCTGACACCTGGCAGTGTGGGTGGCTTGCTGAGTTGCTGGCACCCTTGTGGGATGGTGGCTGACGCCTGGCAGTTTGGGTGGCTGACTGGCACCCTGTTGTGGGTTGGTGGCTGATGCCTGGCAGTGTGGGTTGCTTGCTGGCACCCTGTTGTGGGTTGGTGGCTGACGCCTGGCAGTGTGGGTGGCTTGCTTGCTGGCACCCTGTTGTGGGGTGGATGGCTGCTGTCACCCTGTTGTGGGTCGGTGGCTGACGCCTGACAGTGTGGGTGGCTTGTTGAGTTGCTGGCACCCTTGTGGGTCGATGGCTGACACCTGGCAGTTTGGGTGGCTTGCTGAGTTGCTGGCACCCTTGTGGGTCGGTGGCTGATGCCTGGCAGTGTTGGTGGCTTGCTGAGTTTCTGGCACCCTTGTGGATCGGTGGCTGACACCTGGCAGTTTAGGTGGCTGGCTGGCACCCTGTTGTGGGTTGGTGGCTAATGCCTGGTAGTGTGGGTGGCTTTCTGGCACCCTGTTGTGGGGTGGCTGGCTGCTGTCACCCTGTTGTGGGTCGTTGGCTGACACCTGGCAGTGTGGGTGGCTTTCTTGCTGGCACCCTGTTGTGGGTGGCTGGCTTTCTGGAACACTGTGGTGGCCGGGTGGCTGGCTTGGTGTCACCCTGTTGTGGGTGGCTGGCTTGCAGGAACACTTTGGTGGCTGGGTGCCTGGCTTGGTGTCACACTGTTGTGGGTGGCTGGCTTGCTGGAACACTGTGTGGTCACTGTGGCTGGCTTGTGGCTGGATGCTGGCCGGCTGACACCCTGTTCTGTTGTGGGTCGGATGGCTGGCGGCTGGCACCCTGTGGTGAGTGGCTGAGGCCAGGGCCTGTGGGTGGATGGATGGCACTGTGACCAGACCTGACTGTGGTTGGCTGCACACGAGGGTGTCCGAGGCATTGGAGGCGGTCTTAAGGCAGAGAACGTGTGACGGTCGCGGTGAAATTACGTCAAGTATGGGCCCCGCAGGCGTGGGAGGCAGTGTTAGAAGGCAAAACGTGTGCGCGCAACATACGCAATGACTTCACGAAAATATTGGCAATATCGGTAAATCCAAAGGCCGATTCCGATATATCGGGGAAAGTGCATATCGGCCCTCGATATATCGGTGTTGCCGATAATTGGTCGTTCTTCAACTGAGTCAGCTGAGTGAATATTTGGCTCAGGTAACTTTTTTCCTCCCTGTCTAATTGTGTAAGAGAAGAGTTAGACGCACCCCTTTCTGTTAAAGATTTTGCTCTGGCCATCACTCAACTAGATGGATTTCTGGCTGAATGATATGCCTGGTTTCATCATTTAATATGTCCATTTCTTCTTGGTACAATTAAAAAAGCTTTAGAAGCTCGGATCCTTCTGCCCTCTATGACCTTGATTTGTCACACAGGGGTTTATTTACTAAAGCTAGAGAGGGCAACATTAGTCACAATTCTGCAGGGAAACCAATCAGCTTCCAGGTTTAATTGCTAAAGCTTAATTAAATAAGCTGAGGTTAGAAGATGATTGAATTCTCTGCAGAATTGTGACTCATTTTGCCCTCTCTAGCTTTAGTAAATAAACCCCACAGTAAGGGCAAACGGATACATTTCTCTATGCTAATATAAAGGAATAAAATCACTTGACAAACAATATCATATTTACACCCGGTCAGACACATAATTATGGATTTTAAGGCAATCCACTTAGAAAAATATTTTATCTTCCCTTCAAACCACACCAGATATTTGCACATTGCTTCCACATTCATAGTTTCACCCTCTTTCTAAAATGAATGCAAACTGAAAAAGGAAAGATAATGATAGTAAATGCAGCAGGCTAGACACACACACACACTAACGTCCACCCTCTTTGTATTATGCGCCTTAATTTCGATTTACCCAAATGTATACAATTGTATGTTTTTCTTGGGGTTAATTTCCATTTCAAGAGGATTATTGAAAAATACTAAATTATGAAATACAAAAACCTTCAGGAAAAGGCCCTGCCTTCTATGTTAAGGTGTAAATATTATGTGGGATAGATGAAAATATGTCTGAGGTCACAGTACCGATTTAGTGTGTCTTACACTAGAACTACATATTTCAGCTTTTCTTCTCGTTGTCCAATTTACAAACCCGATTCCAAAAAAGTTGGGACACTGTACCAATTGTGAATAAAAAAACAATGCAATGATGTGGAAGTTTCAAATTTCAATATTTTATTCAGAATACAAAATAGATGACATATCAAATGTTTAAACTGAAAAAAATGTATAATTTTAAGGGAAAAATAAGTTGATTTTAAATTTCATGGCATCAACACATCTCAAAAAAGTTGGGACAGGGCCATGTTTACCACTGTGTGGCATCCCCTCTTCTTTTATAACAGTCTGCAAACGTCTGGGGACTGAGGAGACAAGTTGCTCAAGTTTAGGAATAGGAAAGTTGTCCCATTCTTGTCTAATACAGGCTTCTAGTTGCTCAACTCTTAGGTCTTCTTTGTCGCATCTTCCTCTTTATGATGCGCCAAATGTTTTCTAAGGTTGAAAGATCTGGACTGCAGGCTGGCCATTTCAGTAGCCGGATCCTTCTTCTACGCAGCCATGATGTTGTAATTGATGCAGTATGTGATCTGGCATTGTTATGTTGGAAAATGCAAGGTCTTCCCTGAAAGAGATGACGTCTGGATGGGAGCATATGTTGTTCTAGAACTTGGATATACCTTTCAGCATTGATGGTGCCTTTCCAGATGTGTAAGCTGCCCATGCCACACGCACTCATGCAATCCCATATCATCAGAGATGCAGACTTCTGAACTGAGCGCTGATAACAACTTGGGTTGTCCTTGTCCTCTTTAGTCCGGATGACATGGCGTACCAGTTTACAAAAAGAACTTCAAATTTTAATTTGTCTGACCACAGAACAGTTTTCCACTTTGCCACAGTCCATTTTAAATGAGCCTTGGCCCCGAGAAAATGCCTGCGCTTCTGGATCATGTTTAGATATGGCTTCTTTTTTGGCCTATAGAGTTTTAGCCAGCAACGGCGAAGAGCACGGTGGATTGTGTTCACCGACAATGTTTTCTGGAAGTATTCCTGAGCCCATGATGTGATTTCCATTACAGTAGCATTCCTGTATGTGATGCAGTGTCGTCTAAGGGCCCGAAGATCACGGGCATCCAGTATGTTTTTCTGGCCTTGACCCTTACGCACAGAGATTGTTCCAGATTCTCTGAATCTTTGGATGATATTATGCACTGTAGATGATGCTAACTTTAAACTCTTTGCAATTTTTCTCTGAGAAACTCCTTTCTGATATTGCTCCACTATTTTTTGCCGTAGCATTGGGAGAATTGGTGATTCTCTGCCCATCTTGACTTCTGAGAGTCACTGCCACTCTGAGAGGCTCTTTTTATACCCAATCATGTTGCCAATTGACCTAATAAGTTGCAAATTGGTCCTCCAGCTGTTCTTTAAATGTACATTTAACTTTTCCGGCCTCTTATTGCTACCTGTCCCAGCTTTTTTGGAATGTGTAGCTCTCTCTTCAACATTTGATATGTTATCTATATTATATTGTGACTAAAATATAAGTTTATGAGATTTGTAAGTTAGTCCATTCCTTTTTTACTCACAATTTGTACAGTGTCCCAACTTTTTTGGAATTGGGTTTGTAGATTTGAATCTGAGTGCTTGCTACTTGTAAATGACCAGATTGTAATTATAAAGACATGATAATAAAAAAGGGCCAGAGCTAGGTAAGAGAGCGGGGTCCTCTCTATATGAAGCACTGTAAAACTCCTAAAGTATTTCTTCTACATTTAAAGTGGTTGTAAACCCTTCCATATATTCAGTGAAGTGAGTTTTCTTATCTCTTCATCCGTTCAAAGTCCAGAATTTACAAAGCTTGTAAAACTGTCAGAAAAAAGGGGGCAGAGAGCTGAAATTACACTCTGCATAGCTCAGTGAGGAGAGTTCTGAGAGTCAATTGGAGGAAACAGGCTGTCAATCAGTTGGAGTTTCCTGCATTGTAATTTTTTTTCTCTTGGTGTCAGGAAAACCCAGAAATAATCAATGCTGATAGCAGAGAAATGAAGCAGTAGACATAAATGACACTTAACGATCTTAATTGACACAAGTACACACTAAAGAAAGATATGCTTTGTTCATATTTCATGTCTAAAAGGTTTACAACTGCTTTAAATAAATATATATATATATATTACAGTAAACCCCCGCTCCATCGCGGTTCCCTTTTTTGCGGTCCCGGTATATTGCGCTTTTTTTTGTAATGTTATTTTACTATATAAATCATTAAAAATGAAATATTTTGGTGTTTTCCCTAGCTCTTGCTATGTCTCTCACTATCTTTTATGTGTTTAAATGAGTTTCTATTGTTTTAAAAGTGTGTTTAAAGACACTTAAAATGCTTTTACACGTACAGTGACAGTAAAAAAAAAAAACATGCCAACAATGCATTTTAATAGGACTCAAGATCCTCTAGTGGGACCTGTGCTCACTGCCCAACACAGCAGGTCCACCACTGGCACCCTGTGCTTTCACAGATGAGAGCAGGTTCACCCTGAGCACATGTGACAGACATATAAGAGTCTGAAGAAGCTGTGGAGAATGTTATGCTGCCTGTAACATCGTTCAGCACAACTGGTTTGGTGGTGGGTCAGTGACAGTCTGGGAAGGCATATCCACTGAGGGACGCATAGACCTCTACAGGCAAGACAATGGCACCCTGACTGCCATTAGGTATCTGGATGAAATCCTTGGACCCATTGTCAAACCCTACGCTGGTGAAGTGGGTCCTGGGTTCCTCCTGGTGCACGACAATGCCCAGCCTTATGTAGAGTATGCAGCCAGTTCATGGAGAGTGAAAGAATTGATACTACTGAATGACCCCCACGCTTGCCTGACCTAAAACTAATAGAACACCTCTGGAACGTTATGTTTTGGTCCACCCCACAGTTGAATCTCAGTCTGTTTTGGAGATCAGTGATGCCCTGGCCCATATCTGAGAGGAATTACCCCAGGACACCATCTGTTGTCTCTTCAGGAGCATGCCTCGACGTTGTCAGGCAAGCACACAAGCACGTGGGGGCCATACAAACTACTGAGTACCATTTTGAGTTGCTGCAATGAAATTTCAGCAAAATGGACTAGTCTGCTCTATCGTTATTTCACTTTTATTTTTGGGGGTGTCTTTAAAATCAGCCCTCTGTAGGTTGATAATTTTCATTTCCATCAAACGATGTGGCATCCTTTCGTTTCTATCACATTAATCAGTCCATATCAGTATAGATATCAAGCATATTTTCCCCATTGAGATCTGATGTGTTTTCAAAGTGTTCCTTTGATTTTTTTTTTAGATATATATATATATATATATATATATATATATATATATATATATATACACACAGTTGTGCTCATAAGTTCACATACCCTGGCAGAATTTATGATTTCTTGGACATTTTTCAGAGAATATGAATGATAACACAAAAACTTTTCTTTTACTCATGGTTAGTGTTTGGCTGATGCCATTTATTATTAATCAACTGTATTTTACCTGAAGTTATTTGTGGATTTTTCTTTGCATCCCGAACAATTTTCCTGGCAGTTGTGGCTGAAATTTTAGTTGGTCTAACCGACCGTGGTTTGGTTTCAACAGAACCCCTCATTTTCCATTTCTTGATTAGAGTTTGAACACTGCTGATTGGCATTTTCAATTCCTTGGATATCCTTTTATATCCCTTTCCTGTTTTATGCAGTTCAACTACCTTTTCCAGCAGATCCTTTGACAATTCTTTTGCTTTCCCCATGACTCAGAATCCAGAAACGTCAGTGCAGCACTGGATGAAAGATGCAAGGGTCTGTCAGGAGTCCAGAAACTCATTGACCTTTTATACACACACACACACTAATTACAAGCAAACAGATTACAGGTGAGGATGATTACCTTTAATAGCCATTCAAACCCCTTTGTGTCAACTTGTGTGCATGTTATCAGGCCAAAATCACCAGGGTATGTAAACTTTTGATCAGGGCCATTTGGGTAGTTTCTGTTGTCATTATGATTTAAAAAAAGTAAACACAGTTGATTGATAATAAATGGCTTCAACCAAACACTAACCATGAGTGAAAGAAAAGGTTTGGTGTTATCATTCATATTCTCTAGAAAATGGCAAAGAGATGGTTAGATAATGAAGCATTACGTTCTTTTACTAAGCAATGTTTTTTTTTTTTTATGAATTACTTACATCAAATAACTTTTCTATATACATTTCCTCATTGATTTTTTCCCGTAAAATATCTTGATTTTGTCGGACAAACGTGATATAGGTGTCTGCAAGATCCAGTCCAGGTTTCTGAAATTGAAGGTAACATTTTTTTTTTATATTCAGAACAAGTGAGTACATATATGCTGTGTGTTTATATATATTTATATATATGTGTATGTATATATAATAGAATATAAAATTCAGATTAAATTAGTGAGCTTGATCTGCTTACAGTAAAATATATCCAAAGTCAAAACTTTTCACTTAATTTAAAGGGTAACTCCACTTTCGTGTAAAAAAAATAGCAAATAAAAAAAATGATATAGCATATACAATTGCAACACAAGTCATATTGTAAATTAATGTTATTAAAAATGACATTACTTTTTCAATCTGCAGCTCTGTAATTTTCTGTAAAATGCAAACTGGCTACCCAGAGGTGTTGTACAGAGAATGTGTACAGAACGCCCTCCAGAAACAATTTCCTGCTTGTGTGATTGGCTCACTGATTTTCCCAGAAGTCTGCCTAAATTACAAGTCAGATTTCAGGCATTCTCCTACAACAGAAATGTCATTTTTTGGTGAGATACTCCCAATAGGAAATCGCATCTAAAGGGAAACCATCAATTTATTTTCCTTCGAGCCTTGCAAGTGTAGCAGCTGATTGATAATTATGAAACCACTCTCATTACATTCACCTACCATATGGACACAGACAAACACACAGCAATTTTTTCAGAATACCAAAAGGTAGGAATCTGCAGCAACATTTGTAAAAATCTTTACAATGTACATAGATCATCCTAAGGGGAATGTTTTTTTCTCAACAAATATAAAGTTACTCTTTAAGAAAGTGTATGCAATTGTTAAAATCTCTTAGATTTTTTTGGCCATCTGTGTCCCATTTGGAAGATTTCCCATTCACTTCCTGGTCTGCAGAATGAGAGGAAATCTCTTGACACATTTCACTAGGAACAAGTGTCCCAATGGGAATATTTGCCCCTAATTCTTGTAATGAACCAGCCCAAAATGTTGGACTATACCTCACTTTCAGTGGCAGTGACAAGTAGTGAGTACATCTCCATATTGGGCACAGATAGCAGTAAAAAGAAACTGACAGAGGTTCTAACTCATAGACAACTGGCTGCACACCTGGGATCAGGAGATAAACACAAAGAGGCGTAATAGATAACATGACATAATAGGAGTTCTAACCCTTTACCACTAAAGGGAAAAAAAAAACATTTTGGCTTTAAAGTGGTTATTTCATAAATGGAAAAGTGAAGCAAAATGTTTTGTAATGCAACACTACAGTGTGCCAATAAGAGAAGCACGTCATCACATTAGGGTTTTCTGTACTCTAAAATGGGTTGAAGCAATAGACTTCTGAAACAAAAGCCTTTACCAGCAGAAACAGAAGGGGTAAGCTGGATGGTTTTCTGTTTGTAACATAAACAAAAAGGGATTAGCAATTTTGTAAGAAACATATCTGTAATTGCTAATGCCCACACTAATAAATTTAGCACATACTTTCATCCTGATGTTTCTGCTTTCCATTTGGTTATTAGCATTAGCCACCAAGATGTTTGGAGTCAAGCACAAAAAAAGATAGCCGTTTTTTACAGAGCTTCTGGTACTCATAAAGCCCCACTTACTTCCATGTTTAGAAGAGTTCACATTATCTCAACTGAGGTTGTGTATAAGGTTGAGGTTAACGTCTGTTAATTATTCCAGTTTATTTTTCATTCACATGATGTAAGCTTTCTTGAAGCCCTTATAGCTTCAACTCAAGACAGGCAGTGCCAAAAACGTATCTTCCAGTTTATAGCTTTAAACAAGTTTCTAATAGACTTTAGCAAGTTTTAAGCAGTGCTGCAGATTGCTAAACACCCACTGAAGTCTGTTAAAAGCTTGTTTAAACCTACAATCAGCACACCTTTTAAAGTGATATTAACCACTTCTGGACCAGAAGGTTTTACCCCTTAATGACCAGGCCATTTTTTGCGATACGGCACTGCGTTACTTTAACTGACAATTGCGCAGTTGTGCGACGCTGTACCCAAATAAAATTGATGTCCTTTTTTTCCAACAAATAGAGCCTTCTTTTGGTGGTATTTGATGACCTATACGATTTTTATTTTTTGCACTATAAACAAAAAATAGAGCAACAATTCTGAAAGAAAAAAAACAATATTTCTAACTTTCTGCCATTTCTGACATTCCCAATAAAAAAAAAATAAAAAAAATCAAATTTTTTCATCATTTTAGTTTGTATTCTGCTACATATTTTTGGTAAAAAAAATCCCAATAAGTGTATATTGATTGGTTTGCGCAAACGTTATTACATCTACAAACTAGGGGAAAGATTTATGTCATTTGTTTTTTTTTACTAGTAATGGTGGCGATCAGCGATTTTTAGCGGGACTGCGACATCTAACTGACATTTTTGGGGGGACCAGTGACATTACTACAATAATCAGTGCTAAAAATATGCACTGTTACTGTACTAAAGACACTGGCAGGGAAGTGGTTAACACCAGGGGCGATCAAAGGGTTAAATGTGTCCCTAGGGGGTGCTTTCTAACGGTGGGGGGGTGGGCTTGCTGCATGAACACAGAGACCTGTGTTCCAAAATAGGAGGAACACAGGATCCTTGTGTTCATAACTGACCGAACAGCGGTCTGCCGTGTTTACAACGGCAGACCACCGTTCTGTCCTCATAGGGAGCGATCGTGGGTGCCCGGCCCACTGATAGACTCCCCTGGTAGCCAATCGGTACGTGCGTGTGCCTTCACTAGTGGTCCTGTGAAAATACGTACAGTTGTGTCGTTTCGTGGGACAGAGCCGACCTTCCGTAGTGTATGTACTGCTGGCGGTCGGCAAGTGGTTAAACACACAATGTTTTATTTACAGCATCCCTTCTCTATGTGTGGATGATGGCACTAATTATGTTAAAAAAAAAAAAAACAGCAAAGAACAATATACAGCTGTCACATGACCCAGCTCTTTCCCAGAAACAGTGGCAGGAGGAGCTTCTAGTCCTCTGCTACTGGCCACAATAAAAAAACAAATAAAAAAAAAACAGCCTTTGGTATACAGAATAAAATAAATAAATCATATGAATAAACTGTTTTAAATAAAACCATAAAAAAATATGAAATACAAATCTTTATTATTTCTTGGCATTAACATTGTGTGGGTGGATTTGTTCCAGTCACAAGCTGTCTTATGCCCCTCCAGCTATTGTCTTAGATTAACAAGGAGGTGGAGCCTCCATCAATCAGGATGTAGTATCCTACAACCATTTTGTTTAGATGGTTAGTGGGCATGGAGGAAGAGGAGGACAGAAGTGAGCTGTCACTTACCATTGTGTATACGCCCACATGTTGTAATGTTCCGGTACCTTTGGTACCCTAAATTACACTTTCCACAAGTGTATGCGCCCTACCATTTACTTTTGGAAAGGTGCGCATACACCTTTAAGACTGGAGCTGTCATCACTCAGCGCCGGACTAGATGGCTATTTAAGGCGTCGGTTCTCACTCACATGTGTTCGTTCAAACACCCTTATCTGGATGCTAACCTTGCTTGAAGCTTCCATGCTTGCAAGCTTACTTCGCTGACGGAACCTCGCTGCGCTGATCCCTGTATCCCGCTACTGGATCATCCGCCTCTCCTTAACCACCCTTCGGCTGTATCGCTAATAGTGCTAAGTACCCCGCAGGGGAATTCTCTATAAACTTATACTAAGCTTACACTATCTAGCTCTGCATAGTAAAGACTGTTTATTACATCTGCATAAACTAGATTGCTAGCTCTTGAGACTACTGCTACTTTTCTGCACTGGGTTGATCTCTTTTATATGTCCACCTGCTATTCTATCATCTGCTATCATACAACATTGCTAAACCTTCCTGCATCCATCTGCTACTGTCTCACCTTCAAGTGTCTATCACCTATCACCTCCACTCAACCTATCCCTCAACCTTCATCATTGTGTTACCACATACATAAAGTCACTCTAGGAACCAGCTTGCTAATTGTGTGTATTTACTGGCTGAAATAAGACCTTCCACACATGATGAGTCATTGAGGTTGGGAATGGTATCTCAGCATATCTCTTACATGACTGCTGACGTGGAACTATTTCTGCAGCTGAAAATCCACACCATATAAGAAACGCAGGAGCGTTACACATGTGTGACTTTGTAGTCACATGGGCTGCTCAGATATGATAGGGAGAAAATGCTCAGTGTAGAAAATACATTGAAAACTGAACATGTGCACCAGCTTCCAACTTTGCTCTACAAAATAACCAACTACAGTAGGAAAATGGACTGAAGTGGGAGATAGAGAACAGTAGATGTAGAGAATAACATACAGCAGTCTTCAAGGGATGGTCGACATTCCCCAGAAGCCCCAAGAGTTGTACGTGACTGGGGAGAGGTATTCGCTGACAATGTCATCCTTAGTGACCCAGAGGACTCAAAATCTCATGCCTCCTCAAACTTACGTTGCATGGACTTCCTGATTCTGCATAGCCTGCAAAAGGACCCGAGGATTCGTGGTATCAAGGAGAGGGATCATTACTGGTTGGCAACCCTTCTTGATCCACATTACAAAGGTAAAGGTGCAGAGCTTATCCTGCCTTCGCAGGGGGAGCAGAGGATAAAACATCTTAAGGAAGCCTTGAAGAAAAATTTGTGTAACACCTTTCTAGACACTGGGAGGTTGCCATTTCCTGGACAACGTGTTTCTGAGGTTTCGTTCAGTCAAAAGGAAGAGTGGTGGAAAAGGCAGCCGGCTGACTGATGCCTTTAAACAATTCTTTAGTCCTCAGCGCCCAGGGTTGTTAGATTTAAGCAACCATCAGCAGCGTCTGCATTATATGAAGCAGTATTATCTAGGGGCAAGTGCAGACTTGGATACCTTTCCAAGTGAGCATCCACTGGGTTACTGGGTCTTGAGGATGGACCACTGGCCAGAGTTTGCTCAATATGCAATCGAGCTACTGGCCTGTTCTGCTTCAAGCGTGCTTTCTGAACGGACATTCAGTGCTTCTGGAGGTTTTGTTATGGATAGAAGAGTGCGTCAGTCCAAAGACTTCATTGACCGGCTGACATTTATCAAAATGAATCAGTCCTGGATCAACAGCAGCTATAAAGCCTGGGATCCCTTGAAGAATGCCTATGCTGCCTATCCTATTCCTGATTATGTTAGCTTCCCACAATGTTTTTGGTTTAGGGCACCACAAACACCCAAGGCCCAATTTTTCTGCACCTGTTTGACAGGTACATGTAATTTACATTTTTTCCCCCCAATTTTTAACAGCAGGGCCAGTTCCTGTGCCCAGCAAGATTAACTGTGAGGGGTTTCAGTGTTCAGGCACTAGCAACACCTAAAGCCCAATTTTTCTTCACCTGTTTAACTGGTGCATGTAATTGAATTTTTATTCACAATTATAAAAGCAGAGCCAGTTCCTGCACCCAGCAAGAGTAACTAACTCTTGCTGGGTGCTAAGGTTTGGGCCGACCCACTAAGGTTTGGGCCGAGCATAAGTTTGTCCTGAACATCGCCCATTCAGGTACTCGCCTAACACCTGAAATTTCTCGGCCCTTATCGGGATGTTCGTCCGCCGAGCGCACAGTCAACAGGTTGTTAAGGCTTCCCTACTGAGAGCTGAATTTAAAAAATAAATGTAAAAAAATGTAAATGAAAAGAAATTGGGCTAAAAACAGCTTGAAGGGACCCTTTGAGTCTGGTATGGTTTTTAAGGGAAACTCTATGACAGAATTTAAAAATAAAAGTGTGGGCCCCCCCCAAAATCCATACCAGACCCTGATCCGAGCATGCAGCCTGGCAGGCCAGGAAAGGGGGGGCGAGCAAGAGCCCCCCTCCTCCTGAACCATACCAGACCGCTTGCCCTCAACATGGGGAGGGTTCCCCCAAAGCACCTTGTGCCCATGTTGATGGGGAAAAGGGCCTCTTCCCGACAACCCTGGGCTATGGTTGTTGGGGTCTGCGGTTGGGGGGCTTGTTGGAATCTGGAAGCCCCCTTTAACAGGGGGGCCCCCAGATCCTGCCCCCCATGTGAATGAGTATCCAATACATTGTACCCCAACCCATTCACCAAAAAAAGTGTAAAAAAAAAAAACACAGAAAAAAGTTTTTGACAAGTCCTTTATTAAAAAATAAAAAAAAGTGTCCCTCGATGTAAATCCATGATCTTTCATCGTCGTGTGATGTCAGAAGGGGTGGTGCCACTGGGTGACATAGCCAAATGGCCTCGCCCCTTACCTATATAAGAATTGTCAAATTGCAGATTGGGCAGATGGCGGGACGCCTCCAAAGAGGCGGAAGTAAATGGATTTTTGTAAAATCTTACCGTAAAATCCTTTTCTCTTAAGCTCATTGACAGACGCAGTCCTCTTGATTAATATCAAATCGGGTTATACTGCTCTCTACAGGAGTAGGACACTAGACAGAAGGAAAACGTTCTGGCCACACCTTAGGGGCAGTCCCAGAGGGTATATCCTCTCTCTCCCTGCTACAGGATGTTAGTTATGTCACAAAGCAGTGTCAGAGAATTTAACCCAACCCAACTCAAAAGTAGAGGGGCGGGTACTGCGTCTGTCCATGAGCTTAAGAGAAAAGGATTTTACGGTAAGATTTTACAAAAATCCATTTTTCTCTGTCGCTCATTGACAGACTCAGTCCTCTTGATTAATATCAAATCGGGACGTCCCAAAGCAGTGCCACAAATGAGGGGTGGGATAACAGAAATCAAAATCCGATCTAGAAGGCCCAACCGGTGCCGACTAGAAGTCTTAAAGGCTCATCAAACCAAAGGATGAGACAACTGAAAATTCAACAGAAAAAAACCCTCGAGGTAGACCAACGGTCTCCTCAAATTGCGGCCTGCAGAACCTTGCGGCCAAAAGAGGCATCCGCCGATGCCATCACATCCACTTTATAAAATTTTGTAAAGGTATGAACCGACGACCAGGTAGCCGCCTTGCAAACCTGGACCACTGACGCCTGATGGCGGAAGGCCCAGGAAGCACTAAGCGACCGAGTGGAGTGCGCCTTAACAGGGAACGGAGGATTCCGACCCTTAATAGAATAAGCCTGTACCACCGTCTGTCTGATCCATTTGGAGATAGTCGCGGCAGATGCAGGCAACCCCTTTTTGGGGCCATCCGTGATCACAAAAAGTGAATCCGTTTTACGAAACGAGTCCGTAGTTTTCAGGTATACCCTGATTGCCCGAACCACATCCAAGGAATGTAACGCAAACTCCTGAGGATGACTGGGCTTAGGGCACAGGGAAGGCAATACAATGTCCTCATTCAGATGAAACTCTGAAACCACCTTAGGAAGGAAGGATGGATTCGGACGAAGAACCACCTTATCCCTATGAACCACCAGATATGGGGAACGACAAGATAATGCGGCCAGTTCTGACACCCTGCGTGCAGAAGTAATGGCCACCAAGAAGGCCACCTTCTGGGAAAACGTAAGCAAGGGAATCTCCCTGATATTTTCAAAGGGAGGTTTCTGAAGAACCGACAACACCAAATTAAGATCCCAGGGCGGTAGGGGCGCGCGCACTGGCGGAGCCAAGTGCCGCACCCCCTGGATGAAATTCTGCACCAAGGAATGGGTAGCCAAAGGTTTCTGAAAGAAGATTGCTAATGCTGAAACATGACCCTTGACAGTACTCAAGTCCAGCTTCTGCTCAACCCCCTGTTGCAGAAAAGCCAAGATTCGGGTCACCGAATAGGCACATGGAGGGAATCCAAAGGATTCACACCACGCAATATAAGACCTCCATGTGCGATGATAGACTTTTCTAGAAGTCGCTTTCCTTGCTTTAATTAAAGTAGAAATAACTGAAGTTGACAATCCCTTGTCCTTCAGCACCTGAGTCTAAATAGCCAGGCCGTTAAAGCCAGAGATTGTAAAGCAGGATGGAAGATCGGTCCCCGAGACCGCAGATCCTCCCTGAGAGGAAGTTTCCAAGGAGCGTCCGCGACCAGCCTGACGAAGTCGGCGTACTCGGGTCGACGAGGTCAGTCCGGAGCTACCAGGATAACTGGAATTCCCTCCACCTCTATCCTGCGAAGAAGCTTCAGCAGCAACTTGAGAGGAAGGAAGACATACAGTAGCTGATACCGTCCCCACGGGGCGACCAGCACGTCTGCTGCGTTCGTACGAGGATCTCGGGAGCAGGCTACAAACCTCCGCACCTTCCTGTTGAGCCGAGCTGCCAACAGATCCACCTCCAGGGTGCCCCAATGAAGGCACCACTGGTGAAATATCTCTGGATGAAGAGGCCATACCCCTTGATCCAGAATCTGACGGCTGACATAATCTGTCTGCCGATTTTCCATCCCCGGAGTGAATACCGCGGGGAGAGCTGGAACAAACCGTTCCGCCCAATGAAGAATGGTGGCCACTTCTATGGCCGCCAGGGCACTCTTGGTGCCCCCTTGGTGATTGACATAAGCCACGGCCGTGGCCTTGTCCGACTGAATCCAAACCGGGTTGCCCTGGAGCTGCTCGGTCCAGTAAATCAGACAAAGTCTGATCGCTCACAGTTCCAATACATTTATCGGTAACATGGATTCTGTCGGAAGAAATGACTTCCCCTGGCTGAGCATCGGAGACCGAAGCCACCAGACCAGAGACTCCCTGGTCCACTCGCTCAACCGGATCCGATTGTCCAGAGAATCGGGATTCCGATTCCATCTGAAAAGAATCTCCTTTTGGGGAATTCGGGTATGCGACTGGGCATAGGGTACTGCCTCTGAGAAGGCCACCATCAGTCCCAGGACCAGATAGTTCAGTCTCCTGGTGGGAACTAGGAATGATATTTTGAAAAAGTGAAGAAAACGTTCTGCTCAAGGAGCGGGAACTGCCGCTCCCTGTTGCATCAAGTCCATTACTGCTCCCCGCAAAGCTTTTAAGCGATCCGGGGATAGTCGAATGTTGGAAGGGAAGAATCGCACCGGTAGAAGTGATCGAAACTCGATCTTGTATCCCGATCGTATGACCTTGCGAACCCCTTTGTCCAGGATTCTGGAAAGCCATGGATCCGGAAACCGGTGAAGACGTCCCCCCACCCCAGAGATGGGTGGGGGCGCACCTTCTGAGGGGGCTTTTGTTTACCCGACCAGCGTCCTCTGAAACCCCCTGAAGGGGCTTTGGAGGACTTCCTCTTATCGCCCGCCCCAGCGGAACGAACAAACTTCTTATGAGCGGAAAAGGAAGGTCCTCGCCTGTTATGAGGTCCTTTACCTTTAGCAGTCTGTGGTAAAAAAGTGCTCTTACCCCCAGTGAGATCCTTTATAATCTCATCCAAAGTGGCCCCAAACAGGCGATCCCCCTGAAAAGGAAGATTAGCCAAAGTCTTTTTGGAACCTTGATCCGCCGACCAGCACTTTAACCACAACACGCGTCTGAGGACCACTGCTGAAGCAGATGCACGCCCTAGCAAGGGAGTGGCGTCCAGAGCGGCGTCACAGATGAACTGTAGCCCTTGGATAATCTGCTCCAGCAAATCTGATACTGCCGGGGGGATGCTTCTCCCCTTTATGTCCCGGCGTAACAATTTGGTCCATTCTGTCAATGTTTGTGAAACTAAACCAATGGCAATCACTGGTCTAAATGTTGACCCTATCAGGGAAAAAATGGAGTGGGATTCCGCTTCCACCGGATCCCTAAAGGACGGAGCGTCCTCCAACGGGATAACAGTGGCTTTATTTAGTCTGGAAATTGGTGGGTCCACCACTGGTGGTACCGTCCATTTTTTAAGGAAGGATTCCTCAAACGGATAGCGCCTAGCAATGTGTTTGGAAATAGCAGGGGTTCGTTTTGGACGATCCCATTCTTCTTTAATTAGATTACCAAAACATTTGGGCAAGGGAAAAACCTTCGCCATTTTGGTAGGCTTGCTGGTACCAAAGGGAATTTCAGTGTCAGCTACCTCTGCCGGTGTAACCTCAAGACTTAAGGTTTCTCGGACAGACATGACTAGTGCGTCCACCAACGCTTCTTCTTGTGCTATGGCGGAGGCAGAAACGTCCTCCTCACTGTCTGAGGAGACCGTACCTGAGACAGCAGCCCCAGAAGAGGGACCTGCAGCTGCAGTGACCAGCTCAGAATCCGTATCTGAAGTGTCAGATGAAATAGGGGTAGGCGGGGGTCGCTTCCTTGACCCCCGTCCCTGACAGGCCACCTCCACCCGAGATACCAAAGACTCCAAAACTGCTGATAATGCATCAATCACAAGTGGGGTACTGGAGGGTCCTGCGGCCACCTCGAGGGGATCAGGTGGGGATACATGTGTGGCAGGGTCCATGATTATTCAAGACACTTGCCAGCAAACAAAAAAATAATTGCAAAGAAAAAAACTTTTTTTTTTTTTCGTAGTCCCCCAGCGCAACAGCGCCCCTCAGTGTTACCTGCTTGGACCCCACAGAGAGAGAGAGAGAGAGACCCCAAGGCTCACCACCTGATGCACAGAAGTTTCTATCAACCTGCTCCCAGCACTGTCTGTTACAGACAGGAAGTCTTTGGCTCATTTTCCCGGGTAAAGGAGGCGGCTCCGCCCCTTTACACGCCTTCCGGCGCCTCCCATACTACTCCTCGAGGTGTTTGGTCATCTCCAAAATGGTCGCCCCCATGCTGGAGACACGAGGCTACGCCAAGATGGCGGCCCCGCGCGACCTGCGGGAAAATGGCGGCGGCCTGTGGAAAGATGGCAGCGGCCTGCTGCAGGTAGTCATCGACCTGTGCGGCCTGCGGGAGGTGTACGGCCTGTGGGAGGATGGCGGCCTGCGGGAGGATGGCGGCCTGCGGATGGCGGTAGTCCAGGCACAGGCATCGGCCTGTATTGCACCTTATGTATCAGGTAAGATGCTATCACCCTCTTACATGGCCATCCTAACAGTAATGCCAGCCACTGATTCAGTCATGGTCCCTTACAGTGCCCCTCATACAGTGACTTCTGATTGTCAGCTCCCAAACCAAGCCTTCTGGTTCCTATTTACTAAATCACCCTCAAGAGGGGGATCTGTGACACCTGTTATAGGATAGAGGGGGGATCCAGGATTATAAAGGTCCGGTCATCCCAGGGAGGGGCCCGCGTCCACCCACAAACCCGACAGGGGGAGAGGGAACATTTTACTCACCATACCGGAACAGGCGGGCGCCAACTCCTGACAGAACCCCTCTCCACCGAGGTGGGGGGGCTGTCGACCAATACGGACGCAGTGACTCAGTTTCCAACTGGTCGTCGGCGTCCAGGCGAGACGTTTAACTCGCAGGGTCAGTCCCCCAGTGGGACTATGTCGCGGCCGACCCAGCGCAGAGCTAGGGCCTGCACGTGCTTGTAGGCTGACTGGGGTGACCACTGGATCTCAACATCCAGCCCGTCGCCCAGTTTCAGCATACTTGCTTGAAGATCACACAGGAACAACTGGAGAAAAAAGCTGCCTAAAAAAAAAAATTTTTCTAAAAGAAAATCTTGCCAGGACCAAAGATCCCAGCAAGGAACTTAGGTCCTTACTCCTAACTAGACAGAAAAAAACTAACATCCTGTAGCAGGGAGAGAGAGGATATACCCTCTGGGACTGCCCCTAAGGTGTGGCCAGAACGTTTTCCTTCTGCCTAGTGTCCTACTCCTGTAGAGGGCAGTATAACCCGATTTGATATTAATCAAGAGGACTGCGTCTGTCAATGAGCGACAGAGAATTTTTTTTTCTATTTTTCGGATCCTGCGTGATTGATGATTGATTTACATCGAGGGACACAATTTTTTTCATTTGTTAATAAAGAACTCATTAAAAACTGTTTCCAGTCATTCTTACTTTTTGACACACTTTTTTGGTGAATACAATGTACCCAATACCCATTCACATAGGAGGGGGGCCCCCCTTGTTAATAGGGGATTCCAGATTCTGATAAGCCCCTTGCTCGCAGACCCTGAGAACCACAGCTCAGAGTTGTCAGGAAGAGGCCCTTTCCCCATCAACATGGGGACAAGTTGCTTTGGGGTGGGGGGCCCACCCCCCCATGTTGAGGGCATGTGGCCTGGTATGGTTCAGTAGGGGGGGGGGAACTTACTCACCCTCCTCCCTTCCTGACCAGTCAGGCTGCATGCTTGGATAAGGGTCCAGCATGGATTTTGGGGGGACCCTACGCAGTTTTTTAATTTTTCTTTTTATCTGTATTGCCAGGAGCCGGCAATACATTACAGGTTTATATGACATTTTTTTCTTTAGAAATGTCAGTATTGCTGAAGCATGTTCTATACATCATAAAGATGCGCCACTTTACAGGCACACTAAGGGGACCCCCCCCCCCCCCGGCATGATATTTAAAGGAATTTTTCATTTTTATTGTTTCACTTTAAGCATAATTATTATCACTGCTTCTTTAGAAAAGATTGTTTTACAAAAAAATGTTCTTGCATTGATATATGCTCCCCAGGGCAGTACCCAGGTCCCCATACAAATTTTATGGCAATATCTTGCATATAAGCCTTTAAAGTGGGGACTTTTGATTTTTCATGTTTGTGTTCCATAGACTTTAATAGAGTGATCCACTGCTTGTTGCCAGGGCCGCCTCTTAACTGCTGTCCTCTGCCAAGCCTGCCACTGGTGACCTGCTGTTCTCTGCCGTGCTTGCCTCTAATAACCTGCTGTCCTCTGCCAAGCCTGCCTCTGGTGACCTGCCTGTCCTTTTCAAAGCCTGCCTCTGGTGATCTGCTGTCCTCTGCCAAGCCTGCAACTGGTGACCTGCTGTCTACTGCTGGGCCTGCTGATGGTGATCTGTTGTCCGCTGCCCAGCCTGTCTCTGGGAACCTGCTGTCAATCTTGCCTCTGGTAAACTGCTGTCTTTTGCCAAGCCTGGTTGTGAACTGCCGCTGGTTGCCCCACCCGACTATGCTGATTGCCTGCTGATGGGTCTAAGGCTGCTGGGTTTCCATTGTCCACTGGCTTGCATGGGCTACCTGTCTGGTCTAAGATCCCTATTGTTGCCTGTCCGGAGTTCCTTTTATAGCTGTTTGCTTCTGTTGCGCCAAAGCCGGGAGGTCAAGATACCTACTTTGAATGTGAGAGCTGCACCTGCTAATACTCTTCCAGTAGTAGAGGTGTTCTTGGGAAGGACAGAGTTCCATTTGAACCTTGTCCTGACCTAGGTGATTTCTCTGTGATCCCAGGTACATTTGAGGACCCGGGTCGGGTAACCTATGTACTAGGTATTCCGGAGTGGCAGTTTAAATGTGTGGCGGTCTAGCTACCTAAAAGGGGATGGTCCAGTGGTGATAGGACACCCTGGTGTCAGGGTACCTGTATGAACCTAGGATTTGGTGTTCAGACTTCAGGATGCCTCTGGAGTCCCAGCGTTGGGACCTATGCTGCATAGGAATAGGAATAAAAAGCTCCTCAGGGATCTGACCAGCAGGGAGCCCAGTCAACTTTCAGACCCTGAGGGAGGGGTACTCAGACGCCATCCAGACCCTGGTGATGGGACACGGTAGAATGTCTGGAGGCCACTCCTTAAGGCAGGGGAACTGTAAGGGTTTGGTTCACCTGCTGGTGGCACCATGGTTCTCTGGGCTGAAAGCTGTAGTTCCAGTGACCACCAGTAGGTGTCTCCCAGCAGCTAGCAGGTTCCTGCCATCAGATCTACCTGGCCCCAGTACCATTTCTACTATTGCAACTCATGTCAGTGTTTTGATTGCCTTGCTTGCTGCCAAATTCATCCTGCTCTTGAGCTACCCTTGCATCCCATTACCTTTCTGCTGCTTACCTTGTTCGTATACCCAGCCCTGATTCTCCCTTTTTCTTGCATTGCCCGTTACCCTTTCTTCCCATATTGTACATATTTGTACATATTGTATATAGTTTTCTAGGTTTTTGTTACTTAGGCATTTTTGATAGTGGGTCACTTTTTTTTTTGTGTTCGATATTTGTTGGTGTGTGCATGTCTTTTTGCTTGCTGGTCCCAGTTGCCTTGCATGGCTATATATATTATATCTGGTGACCCCAGCTGCTGACTCTTGAAACATCTAGGTTTTTTTCAGAATACAGAAATTAATCCTTTAGTGACTGAGTATGAACAGCTTGTAATGCAGCATGTTTTGATAGTTTTTAATAAGGTAGGTTTAATGATACTTTAAGAACTTTATTCAGCACCATGAATAGTGCTTTAATGGCTTTAAGAAAGATTTTAAAAACTTCACAAATACCTACCATACACACTACTCTTTAGACAAAAATTTACAAGCTACTATCTATGTAAACTGGACCATATGTGCCTGATAGTGTGGGACACGCAAGTGCATCATACCATAAAACACATGGACAACTGAAGGGTCAATTGACCCCCAGTACAGTACTGTTTAAAAAAATAAATAAGGCTAATTTCTGCCATGCAAACATAACTTGGCCATCAGCAAATAAACAAGAAACAGCAATTTTCATATGATTGCTCTCCACAAAAAGCATGGAAATTTCCGTATATAAGTAATACATGCAGGGATGAACGTTACAAATATAGTGTTGCAATGCAACAGTGTCCTTGGTAATGAATATTCCACAAAATGCTTTTCCTCCATGAAGTTACATAGGAAGCATGAAAAAAACAAAAAACCTAAGCATATGCACACCGTGAGGCCTAGGCCAAATGTGCTAAAGGACGTTTAATAATCTTGACGCATGTATTCATAATATGCCAGATCTGTATGAGTTAGTTGGCATTGTTAGAACCACATTTGCAATTTTTATATTGTTACTATTGAAACGTTTTTCATAAAGATGCAGAAAAATCATGAAGGTCATATAGCAATAATGACACAAACAAATCTCTTTAAAATTTTCCTTTGTTAAAGGAAATCGAAAAGCCCTATGTTAACTCGCGACCTTTAAAGCAGTTAAGTCAGACTTACAATTTCTTTTGATTAAACTGTTTCGTCCATATAAATGTAAGGTGGTGTTTATTTTGCCATGCAATGAACTAACCTTTACTTCCTCTGTACCAATATAGTGCTACTGAATTGCTCACACTTAGTAGAGCCTAATGCAAAAGCTGTTCAACTAAAACAGCCTTTATAGTAATCAATGAGCATGAGTGTCAATAAACAACCACTGTTCTAAGACTAATCTTGAATGATATCAGTAAATAAACATGGAAATACACCTTACAGTAATAACAGGTTTATAATATATCTCCCAAACATGGAAATAGTTTCAATTAGACACATTAAGGGCAGATCCATCTACTACTGCATTTACTGCAGTATAGTGTACATTAAATAGGGAAGCATCAAAGAGAACTCAATGCATCCACTCAGCGCTAATAAATTCAATTGCTCCTGATAAATGACATAAGATTCTTAAACAAAAACAGTCATAAACACATAAACGCAGCCACTATAATATGAAAATGACAAATTAAAATATGCTGGACATTTAGAAAAAAGGTCCAACATTAATGGTGCCACTAATGTTGGACCTTTTTCTAAATGTCTAGCATATTTTAATTAGTATAGTGTACATGTTTGTTTGGAAATCCTGAACATTTCCTTTAATTGCCAAACATGCATACTCACCTATATGGATGCAACATCGATCTGATGCTATCGCTCTCCCCCCTGCTGGCTATAAGACCGAGAACTGAGCGGTGGCGGCGAGGTCTGTCAGAAGTTGGAACGCCTCCTTCTTCCTAGCCGTCAGGCCACTCAGGAAGCACTGCGCGCTTTGCGCAGTAGGGACAATATAGTTCATATTCCTATCGCACACCTTCCTGGTTTGTAGGCACTTGTGTACTGGGTGCTGAAGCGATCACCAGCTGGCCACTGGATCAGTTACAAGTAGATACATATTAGCAAGCACACCAAGGATCTTGCAAAAGCAGTCCAAAAACTTTATTCCAGAGAAGATCACATCAAAAAAATTAGTGCAACGTTTCGGAGCCGCACAAGACCCCCTTCGGCAGGCATGTGCTGACGAAGGGGTCCTGCGCGACTCCGAAACATTGCACTAATTTTTTTGATGTGATCTTCTCTGGAATAAAGTTTTTGGACTGCTTTTGCAAGATCCTTGGTGTGCTGGTGAATATGTATCTACTTGCGCAGTAGGGAATCGCCTGTGAAGCCGCAAGGCTTTACTGACGGTTTCCCTTACAGGCTATGGTGGACACATCGGCTGGGGTGCTGAAATCGCTGGATTTCAAGTCAGCAGCTACAGTATGTGTAGCTGATGACTTTCAATTTTTCCATGGGGGGGGGGCAGGAGCACCGCTTTTAAATAATGAATATCAGTAGCATCAGTTAAAGGGAAAATATTGTACAAAAATGCATTCTGATAATCATGTATTTCGCTTATTATATAGCATTTATTTATAGGTTTCTCAAAATGTATATTCAGACCAAGCTATCCATCAAACGGGACAGCAAGGTTTAAGGCTCGGTTCACGCGAATATGCAGCGTGATCTCGCATCGCATCCGCACATCTGGCAGTTCACACTGCCATATGTGATACGCAGGGGGTGTCAATTAAATGTTAACGACACCCCCAGTTTGATCGCATATCGCGGTGCGATCTGCAAGTATGCACAGTATCGGATTGCACAAGTGTGAACCACTGTGCGATCCGATTCTACTGTTGCTCAAAAAAAGCCTCCTATGCGAGTTTGGTGCAGATACAGTGGGAATTCAGCCATACAAAGTGTATGGCTGAACTGGTATCCGCACATCAGATCGCATGTAATTAGGAGCAGTAGGCTCCGAATTACATGCGATCTCCGCAAACGCGGAAGTGTGAACCGGATCTAAGACAAACTAAAATGGAAACATGTTTTTAGTTGCACACAACTGGCATTTTAGGAAAACATTTGAGATGCTTCTTTAATGCTTATACACATCAACTGACCTGCTTCAAGCTGTTTTTGCATTTCTTAGGACTTGACTAGGAATATGAATATGGATAAAAAGAGTTCTGCCACTAATGCCTATATGCACAAATCTAACACTGCCAGGGTTTTTAATAATGGTCACCTTTAAGTCAAAAAATGTAAAACTTTTGTTTAAATGTGTTTGTGAAAAAATAACTAAAAGACATGTAAAAGAAAATTATATACCAAACCTTTTGTTTCTAAGTTACCCAGCGTCATTAGCAGTGTTAAAATATTTCCGTCAGCAAAATTAACACTATTTTAGTCCACTAAAATACAACTAAAATGGAAACAATTCAGATGACTAAAACATGCCTAAAATTAAAATGGCATTTTAGTCAAAAGACTAAGATTAAAACTAAATCAAAACTCGATGTGAAAATTAACACTGCACTACAACATAAGAACAGGGAGCTATCTACTAAGCTGCTGAAAGAAAAAAAAAATAAGAAAAAGGCTTTTCTTATTTTTTTTCTTAATATTGACTTTTGGTAATATGTTCAGGTAATATGTGCAATGGCATTACAGCCAACAAAGTTTACAGTTTTTTGGGGGAGTCTTTATATTTTAAAGTTGCACTTCTGTTTGGTAAAAAGCAGTGTTTTGTTTATGAAACTTGGTTTTATTTATACAGAAGGTATATATTACAATGGCTAAATATGTGCCTGTATTGCATGTTCAAACCCTAAGTGCCGGTTCACATTTCTGCGATGCGGGAACGCTGCAAATATACAGCGTGTTCCTGCATCGCATCCGCACCCCTGGCAGTCCACACTACCATATGCGATACGATGGGGGTGTCAATTAAAAGTTAACGACACCCCCAGATCATATCGCATATCGCAGTGCGATCTGAAAGTTCGCACAGAATCGGATCGCACTAGTGTGAACCACCATGCGATCCAATTCTGCTGCGGACCAAAAAAAGGGTCCTGTGCGAGTTGGGTGTGATTGCGGTTGTATGGCTGAATTTTCACCGCACAGAGATCGCATGTAATTTTAGGAGCACTGCGCTCTGAATTACATGCAATCTCTGTGATCGCAAAAATTTGAACCCGCACTCACACAATAAAAAATAACATGTTATTCGATTTTTTTACTTCAGGAGTATATGAGTTTGGAAATTCTAGAGAGATGCCTAAATATTGGATTACAATTCAACTAAACCTGTTCGATTTTAGCCAACTAAAATGTACTGGAGATTTAAGTAGACTATAATGTATTGGATAGTTTAATCAACTAAAATGTACTGAAGATTTTAGTAGACTAAAATACGACTAAAACTAAAACCATTCACATAATTAAAATACGACTAAAACAAAATGGCATTTTAGCCAAAAGACTATGACAAAACTAATTTGAAACTTGATGTCAAAGTTAAAACTGGACATTATTTAATTGTCTGTTAAAAAGTATATATTTTTCAAAAATCGAAAAATCTTTTAAAGCTCATTTTAGAAGTTTTGAAAAAATAAAAAAAAAACAACAAAAGGCTCAGCAAAACTGTTACTACTCCAAGTTTAATGTAATATTTTTACTATTTTTTTCCAAGTATAAATGCTGTTCTAAAATGAAGAAAAATAACATCTGTCACAGTATTTGTTAGTTCCAAAAATATGTAGGTTTGCAAGCAAAAAATTAATAAATATAAAAATTGTAATGACTACTTTTACTTTGATTAAAACTGAAACTATGAACTTGGCTGCATTTGAATTAAATAGTATTGGCTATCCTAAATTAAAACAGTATGCTTTCCCAGAAATGTTAACATATGGTAACATGCTAGCACATAAACATATTTACAAAAAGACTGCTATTGGAAAATATAATAAATTAAAATACTGTATACACTAAGAGCAATAGCAACAGCTGGTGAAATGTGTCAATTACAATTAGCAGACATGCAATTCCTTTATTTGCCAAAAAATCACATTTATGTAAAAAGTATCTATAGTTATTTAATCTATTTGTTGTTAAAGATAGGACAATGTAAAATGATGTTATTTTGTAAACCTTAGCCCAAACATTTGTTTTCCAACTGTCTTTTTCTGGAGATTTACTTCCACTTCCTGTCCTGTAGTCACAACAGGAAATTAGAAAAAAAAATCAGTCTAAAACGAGGGGAAATACCTTGTAAGATAATTGCCACAGAGACAAGTGTACCCATTGGAAGATTTCTCCTTTATCCTTTATTCCTGTTGTGGTAACAACTCAAATTCGATTCTAACCCCTTAAGCCCATATACAAAATAAATCCCCCCCCCCCCAAAAAAAACAAAACTGTTCGCTGTAACTACACTTTAAATAAGATATACTGTATTTATTATAACTACTGTTTTTTTCAGAGGTTTTATTTTTGTGGCTGTTTTCTTCAACTCGCTTCCAAAGGTTGGCATATTTTTAGCAATGCTTACTGTACTACAGTTTTAAATTGCTTGCAACACTAATGCAGGGATGTACTTATTAAAATCAGAAACTAATCATTTGCAAATTAACTGATTTGTGTCCTCTATGTTGGTATTAGGTTAAAACAAGTTTTTACAAAAATGAACCCCAGAGATATTATTCACAATATTGTTCTCAAAATTGTAATGCATAGGCAAGAAAGAGTACTAGTTTAAGTGTGCTTTTGAAAAATACAACATATTAAAGGACTATTGTTATAGAATGAAGGAACCTTGACAACGCATTTCACATACAGTATAGCAACGCCATTTAATGCAGTAAATTTAAGTATTATTTCATTGAGATGTGTGTATCTTGCAGGGTATTTAGGTCATGGACCACAAAAAGTCTCTTTTTAACAAAAAGAAGTTAAACTGGCAATACGGTTTTTTTTTTTTTTTTTTAGCATGACATGCATTGTAATGTTTTGAATAATCATTTTATAAGAAACATAAATTTGGATTTATCCAAAAGGAGCGCTTTAAAAGGTTGACCAGTACAATGTTTTACCCTTTAGCCACTTCAGCTCCAGAAGGTTTTACCCACTTAACCATCTCCTACCCGCGCTATAGCCGAAAGACGGCTACAGCGCAGGCTCTAATTTCTGGGAGGCCGTCTTTAAACGGCCTCCCAGTAACAGGCTCCCCGCGCGCTCCCGCGAGCGCACATCGGGGGAAAATCTGTGTCGGCCGTGTCCCTTGGACACAGCCAATCCCAGATCGTGGTGAATGGCCAATCACAGCGGCCATTTCCCACGTGATCGGAACGCCCAATGAGAGATGATATCAAATGTAAACATATGAGATCATCTCTCATTGCCAGCTCTCCTTCCTCACACAGAGACTGCGTGTGAGGAAGAGGAGAGCCGATCAGCGGTTAGGGGACACAGAGAAATGTAATCAGGGCACTGATCACCAGTGCCCTGATTACACAAGAGGGAAATAAAATGCCAAAACTGCCCACCATCAGTGCCCACAGTGCCCCCCATCAGTGGCCATAGTGCTGCCAGTCAGTGCCCATCAGTGCCTTCTCATCAAGGCACTGATGGGCACTGACTAGCAGCACTATGGGCACTGAGTGTGGGCACTGATGGTGCTGCCCATCAGTGCTCATCAGTGCCACCCGTCAGTGTCCTTCAGTGCCACTCATCAGTGCCGCCTCTCAGTGCCCATCAGTGCCACCTCTCAGTGCCGAGCAGTGCCACCTCTCAGTGCCACCTATTAGTGCTCATCAGTGCGGCATATTAGTACCTCCTCATCAGTGCCCATAAGTGCCACCTCATCAGTGTCCATCAGTGCAGCCTATCAGTGCCCATCAGTGCCGCCTCATCAGCGCACATCAGTGAAGGAGAAAAATGTATTTATTTTCAAAATTTACTCACAGAAAATAAGAAACTTTTTTTTTTCAAAATTTTCTGTCTTTTTTCTTTTTTTTGTAAGAAATAAAAAACCCAGAGGTGATTAAATACCACCAAAATAAAGCTCTATTTGTGTGAAAAAAATGATAAAAATGTCATATGGGTGCAGTGTAGTATGACCGCGCAATTGTCATTCAAAGCGTGAGAGCGCTGAAAGCTGAAAATTGGCCTGGGCAGGAAGGGGGTGAAAGTGCCCTGTAGGCAAGTGGTTAATGGCCTGCCCATTTTTTGTGATTCGGCGCTGCATTATTTTATGTGAATGTAGGTGGTGCGCTAAATCCAAATAAATATGAACAAATCAATGTACATAAATCAATGTGACGGAAAAATCAATGTGACCAAAAAATTAAAATCATAAAGTCCCAAATTCAAAGTGATGAAACTTTTCCAATATAAATTCTGGTGATACGAAATAAAGATGGCAAAATAGGTGATAGATTCAAATGGTGATTTTAAATCCCTCCACCTGGTGAAATTCCTCCTTACCGGACGGATATGAAGTAAGTGCAAATTATAAATGTTTCAAACAACCAATTTCTTGTGACCACACAAAAGAAATAGTGCTCTTCACCGTACGTGCAATAACCAAGATGGCCTCTTACCAGAACGGTATTTAAACAGCACTCTGCAAAATCATAGGGATGATCAAACTGCCTCTTTCCATACACTTCGATACGGTCAGTTGACAGGGTTCAGCAGGGCTTATATCGTCCTCTCCAACATGTGCATGTAAAGCAATAATGACTAATAGTGCATTACCCCTTTTAAAAGCATTTATTATAGAAACAAATGCACTTACATGTGGATGGCATGATATCGCATGAAACACTCTATACAAGCAGTGAGATTTTTGTGATGCTCGTGTCCGGCTGCAGCGCGGACTCCGAGCGACGGCACGCCTCCTTGCTTGACGCGTTTCCTCCGATTGGATGTCTTCAGAGATAGGAGGTGTTCGCGCGTCGTCACATCTGTCCTTTTATGCAAAGGGAAACTACGCAACTTCCGGTGTCAGCAACAAAGTACTCCGGAACTTACTCTTATGGATCCCGTTTATTAAAGTTTATTAGATGCAAATGTTTTAAGATTACATATCGGAACCTACAACGGGATTGCAAATAGAGCGAACTGTATCTCCACATGAGAAATATTATCCCTTATGGTCTCTTTTTCCGCTAGCCTATCAATCCTTCTGGGACCGGTACATTCTTAATTTAGAGGGAAATACATAATAAAACTTGTGGGAGTACATTATTCCCACAAATACATCCTTTATTACTATTTATTAAAACCGATTAAAAGCTAAAATACTTTAAAATTTACGTGTTTAAAATTCCTGACCTTTGGTGACACCGGAAGTGGTATTATCCCATATCCTGTGTTGGTGACAACCGCAACTCCCACAGGATATGTTGCTCACCCCATATATTGTGGGTCCAGTATAAATTTGGGTAGATCAGTATATATATATATATGTATAAAAACATATTACAACATATAAAAACATGTAAAATTGTTAAAAATATTCCAACAATATTCCTAAAATTTTATAAAATCCACTGAAAATCTTAATACCTGATGAGCAACTGGAAACTACAGGTCTTTCTATGTGTAAATGGGATGTATTGGCTATGGTCTAGCTATTGTTTATACAGGGAGTGCAGAATTATTAGGCAAATTAGTATTTTTGAGGATTAATTTTATTATTGAACAACAACCATGTTCTCAATGAACCCAAAAAACTCATTAATATCAAAGCTGACTATTTTTGGAAGTAGTTTTTAGTTTGTTTTTAGTTTTAGCTATTTTAGGGGGATAGCTGTGTGTGCAGGTGACTATTACTGTGCATAATTATTAGGCAACTTAACAAAAATCAAAGATACAGTATACCCATTTCAATTATTTATTTTTACCAGTGAAACCAATATAACATCTCAACATTCACAAATATACATTTCTGACATTCAAAAACAAAACAAAAACAAATCAGTGACCAATATAGCCACCTTTCTTTGCAAGGACACTCAAAAGCCTACCATCCATGGATTCTGTCAGTGTTTTGATCTGTTAACCATCAACATTGCATGCAGCAGCAACCACAGCCTCCCAGACACTGTTCAGAGAGGTGTACTGTTTTACCTCCTTGCAAATCTCACATTTGATGATGGACCACAGGTTCTCAATGGGGTTCAGATCAGGTGAACAAGAAGGCCATGTCATTAGGTTTTCTTCTTTTATACCCTTTCTTGCCAGCCACGCTGTGGAGTACTTGGACGCGTGTGATGGAGCATTGTCCTGCATGAAAATCATGTTTTTCTTGAAGGATGCAGACTTCTTCCTGTACCACTGCTTGAAGAAGGTGTCTTCCAGAAACTGGCAGTAGGACTGGGAGTTGAGCTTGACTCCATCCTCAACCCGAAAAGGCCCCACAAGCTCATCTTTGATGATACCAGCCCAAACCAGTACTCCACCTCCACCTTGCTGGCGTCTGAGTCGGACTGGAGCTCTCTGCCCTTTACCAATCCAGCCACGGGCCCATCCATCTGGCCCATCAAGACTCGCTCTCATTTCATCATTCCATAAAATCTTTGAAAAATCAGTCTTGAGATATTTCTTGGCCCAGTCTTGACGTTTCAGCTTGTGTGTCTTGTTCAGTGGTGGTCGTCTTTCAGCCTTTCTTACCTTGGCCATGTCTCTGAGTATTGCACACCTTGTGCTTTTGGGCACTCCAGTGATGTTGCAGCTCTGAAATATGGCCAAACTGGTGGCAAGTGGCATCTTGGCAGCTGCACGCTTGACTTTTCTCAGTTCATGGGCTGTTATTTTGCGCCTTGGTTTTTCCACACGCTTCTTGCGACCCTGTTGACTATTTTGAATGAAATGCTTGATTGTTCGATGATCACGCTTCAGAAGCTTTGCAATTTTAAGAGTGCTGCATCCCTCTGCAAGATATCTCACTATTTTTGACTTTTCTGAGCCTGTCAAGTCCTTCTTTTGACCCATTTTGCCCAAGGAAAGGAAGTTGCCTAATAATTATGCACACCTGATATAGGGTGTTGATGTCATTAGACCACACCCCTTCTCATTACAGAGATGCACATCACCTAATATGCTTAATTTGTAGTAGGCTCTCGAGCCTATACAGCTTGGAGTAAGACAACATGCATAAAGAGGATGATGTGGTCAAAATACTAATTTGGCTAATAATTCTGCACTCCCTGTATGTGAGTTAATGTCCCATTCTATGTTGTGGCTCCTAGGCCTAAAACACTAACTCATAAATCCAAAAAGTTTCTCGTCTAGAAATGGATCTTTTAAGATTACTTCCTCTCCAGTGAGGAACATGTTTTTCAATGGCAATGATTTTTAGTTTCCTAGAATTCTTTTGATGGCATGTTGCGTAATGTTGGGACACGCTATGCCCTGGGAAACCATTGTGGATGTTGGTCAAATGCTCTCCTATGCGTATGCATGCAGTTCTTATAGTTCTGCCGACATACTGCAAATTACATTCACATTGTAGGAGGTAGATGACACCTTTTGTATGACATGAAATGAATTATTTAATAGGGTATTCTTTCCCTGTTACTGTAGAAATGAACTTATTCGTTCTCACTGTATTGGCTTCTTTACATATTCGACACGTTTTGCATGGATAGAAGCCTTTCATGTCAGGAAAAATCCTTGTCATGGGAGGTTTCTCAACTGGGTTCCTGGCTGCCAGCTCCTTCAAATTTGTTGCTTTTTTAAACATTATTTTGGGTTGATTGGGTATTGCTGGCCCAAGGATTTTATCCTCTTGTAATACCCCCAAATACTTTTTAAAAACATAGTTTAGCCATTTGTAATTGCTGGAAAATCTGGTGGTGAATGCATATTCAATATGGGGTGATATGCCTTCTGCTTTAGATTTTTTCTTTGGTTCCACAAGCCTCTCTTGCTGGATGGAACTGATAATGTCAATTTCCTTGTCCAGTTCCAAGGCATTATATCCCTTTTCCACAAATTTCTGTTTTAATGTTCCCGCCTGTTGTTGGAAATCTTCCTTCTCCGTGCAGTTCCGCCTGATCCTCCTAAATTGGCCTTTGGGCACAGATTTAAGCCAATTTGGATGATGGCAGCTGTCTATGGCTATAAAACCATTTCTGTCGGTAGGTTTAAAGTAGGAGCGGGTTGCAAAACCTGAATCCTTTCGAAAAATCACCAAGTCCAAGAAATTAATGGAGCTATAACTATATTGGTAGGTGAATCTGATACCCCAATTATTGCAGTTGAGGTTCTCCATAAATTTCCTCAGTGAGTTCTCGTCACCTTGCCAGACTAGCAGTGTATCATCTATGTACCGCCTCCAAATGACTAGTTCCTTGGCTCTGTTGAAGAAAATGTTTTGATCCTCCCACAGTGCCATAAACAGGTTGACTAAACTTGGGGCAAACTTTGCCCCCATTGCCACGCCGGTTCGTTGACGGTAGAATTTCTGATTGTAATAAAAATAATTGTGATCCATCCCAAAAATAAGGAGATCGAGGATGAATTGCTTCTGTATAAACGGTATTTCGTGGTTGGCATCCAAAAATGTACTGACGGCCTCATATCCCATTTCATGCGGTATTATTGTATATAGTGAGGTCACGTCTGCCGTAACCAACAGCACTTCACCTTGGATCTCTAATTCTGTCATCTCTTTAATACATTGGGATGTGTCTTTGAGGAAAGCGGGAGTCTCTTGTACTAGTGGCTGGAGAAAGTAATCAACATACTTTCCTATTCTTGAAGTAACTGATTCAATCCCACTTACTATAGGTCTCCCCGGTGGTCTACTAAGTTTTTTATGTACCTTTGGGAGGTAATATATAGTTGGAATTCTAGGTGAAGTCGGAATTAAAAACTCTTTTTCTTTTTTGTTTAGAACCCCCATTGTGAAACCTTTGAGGATTAATTTCTCCAGCTTCTTTTTGTAAGTGTAGGTGGGATCACTCTTTAAGACTTCATAGGTGGTAGAGTCTGCCACAAGACTATCCATTTCCTGTATGTAGTCACCTTTGTTCAGCAGTATGACCCCCCTCCCTTATCCGCTGGTCTAATAATTAAATTGTTATTCTCACATAGAGTCTTTATTCCTTTTTTGTAGGTCATTTTGCGGTTTATATTCCAGCTTTTTTTCTTCCAACTCCTTTAATACCAAGTCTCTAAACACTGTCACATGGTGACTGGGTTCTCCGGGTGGATTGAATAATGAAGCATTCCTCAAGCCTGAGGGGATGATGGAGGAAGTTTGATAGGACACATAGTTCCTTTCCCCTGCTTTTGATAAAAAGTGTCGTTTGACATTAAGCTTTCTCACAAATTTGTGAATATCCACAAAGGTTTCAAATTTATTCAATGGTTTTTTTGGGGCATACTTCAATCCCTTACTTAAGGTATGTTTTTCATAGTGCGTAAGTTCAACCCTACGCAGGTTGAATATTCCTTGGGTCTCTTGACTATTGATTCCCTTTTTTGACCCTCCTCTGCATCCTCATTTTACTTTCTTTTTGCAATCCTGTTGTAGGTTCCGATATGTAATCTTAAAACATTTGCATCTAATAAACTTTAATAAACGGGATCCTTAAGAGTAAGTTCCGGAGTACTTTGTTGCTGACACCGGAAGTTGCGTAGTTTCCCTTTGCATAAAAGGACGGATGTGACGGCGCGCGAACACCTCCTATCTCTAAAGACATCCAATCGGAGGAAACGCGTCAGCAAGGAGGCGTGCCGTCACTACGTCGCTCGGAGTCCGCGCTGCAGCCGGACACGAGCATCACAGAAATCTCACTGCTTGTATAGAGTTGTCGGGGTTATTGGGGGTTGATTAAAATAATAATAGGTAAAAAGAAAAATGATTTTAAAAGCCATGTATATTTCATATTATGCATATAAGAGATTCTGAACAGGATGGCGTCCATCTTGTTTTTAAGGTGAAACAATGTTCATATATACTTGTTAAACAAAATGTCTCTCATAGAATTTCAACAATAGGGTCTTATAGTTTCAACAGAGATCTTTGTATCTATGTGATCGTAAATAAGGCAATACATACATTTCATCAGATAAGAATCAATTGGCGAGACATCATACTAGTCACTCATGGCTAGTCTGGCCTGTAATCTTATCTGTATATATAACAATGAACAATATAGTCAGTATATTTCTTTTAAAGGATTATTTAAAAATATGTTTTAGAAAACATCATCATATGTAAGATGTATATTAATGATAATACATTGTTTTCTTATTAATATAGAAGTGTGAACTTGATACTTATATAATATTAGATATATAATATACATATATACATAAGTATACTTTTCTAATAAGTGTAAGGACATATGTTACCTCATTTCAGAGAAGTCTAGTCTAAGTGCTCAAGGTGTCGTAAATATTCCCAAACCTAGACTATATCTGACAGCCCTTTGGCATGGTCAAATAAGTAATTGCTTTTCACTAGCCGACAGGTCAGAGGTCATGAGATAAGAAGGATGGGTAATTGTTTCAAATTATGTTAAATACAAAATCTAATGAACGGTACGATACTGCCCTCTGGAGGCGAAATACCAGGTGCAGTCTTGAGATATTTCCATATAAAAATATTATATTGTGTTAAATAATATAATTATTGGAATGGCATTACTTGCCCAGGTGAATAATGGAAATACAGGTGGACATTTATGTATGTACTGGTAGTCTGGACAAAGTTCTATGTTGTGTTTTATGATTAATCTTACATATAGAGGAATCATCCTTAATTTTATTAGACCAAGTATGGGGTTAATTATAAAAAGGGGTGTGTCTCTGACCTCACTAGTTTAGGTATAGAATATCCCGACCAATTGGGATAATGTTTCATCCCTCTGGGTTTTACTTATGGTAATTTTTATAGCTCTTTGTTCTTACCATATAAAAGACCAACCCAGATATGAGATAGAGACACTTTACACTACTGACAACACACCTCACACTTACACCACACACGCTATTACATTTTTCAATACACTCATCCAGACATACTCCCTGATCCACATCATTCATCTGAAACTTGAAGGGAAGCCACCATCTTAAGAAAGGCATCCATCTTAGGACTCTGGTAATGATTTGAAGCTAGCAGCCATAAGTGTGGTAAATATGCCTTGCTATGTTATTTGATTTTATTCAACAATTGTTTATTTCCTTCCTTATATGTTTTATACTGCATATTTAAGGGTAATGAGATTACAATCCCAGCCGTATAAGCCATGGTAGATTTTTTTCTAAAAAGCTGATTTTTGTTTTTATACATTTTTATTAATATAAGATTCAGTGCATTATTTGCAATTTTAAGTCTTCCGTTTTGCATGGCTTATTCTCATTCCTTCTGCAGTGGAATGACTTTGGGCCCTGTGATTCGCAGACCATTGTAGTCTGTTTATATAGAACATTAATTTATGGCTTATACTATACCTGGGAAGAAATGGTAATCTTGCTTTTGTTTTGGTTTCACTTTCACTTAGTTTCAGTTTCACTTTCATTATTGAGCTAAACATCACATTGCATTGATTATTTGAAGTTAGTATTTTTATGTAGAAGTTATCTTTTTGTGTCACTTCTTGTTTGATCATATATCGTGTTTGCATGTCTTGAGAATAAATATTTTTATATATATTCCACACTGTAGACTGTACTCACTAAGATTGGTATATGCTTTTAAAAAGAAATTAATCAATTAAAAAGAATTCTCGACATTGATTTATGGCAATAGGTGAAGACTCTCCTTTTTCACAGATCTTTGCTTATTAACCATAAATAAATACACTGCTATATTCAGAGCAGTATAAATATTCTGACATAAGTACGAGCGCAAGATATTTATTATTAAATATTCTTACAGTGTTTCATGCGATATCATGCCATCCACATGTAAGTGCATTTGTTTCTATAATAAATGCTTTTAAAAGGGGTAATGCACTATTAGTCATTATTGCTTTACATGCACATGTTGGAGAGGACGATATAAGCCCTGCTGAACCCTGTCAACTGACCGTATCGAAGTGTATGGAAAGAGGCAGTTTGATCATCCCTATGATTTTGCAGAGTGCTGTTTAAATACCGTTCTGGTAAGAGGCCATCTTGGTTATTGCACGTATTTCATCACTTTGGATTAGGGACTTTATGATTTTAATTTTTAGGTCACATTGATTTTTCGGTCACATTGATTTATGTACATTGATTTGTTCATATTTATTTGGATTTAGCGCACCACCTACATTCACACAATCTATTTATTTTTTCTGGTAGCAGCTTTATCACGGACAAGCGCACCTTCTTTTTACACATTTACTGCATTATTTTATCAACAATTGCACAGTCGTGCAACGCTGTACTCAAATACAATTGATGACCTTTTTTTCCCACAAATAGAGCTTTTTTTGAGGGTATTTGATCACCTCTGTGGTTTTTACATTTTGCGCTGCTATAAACAAGGAGTTTTTTGCATAAGTCTGACCTGCCCCGCTTGTCGGAGCTCTTCCCATGTCGGTGGAACGCAGACGCCGGCCCCGCCTTCATTACATCATGCCGCTCAGGCATGCGTTACTCCGTGAGGTCGGGCTTGGCCCCTTCGATCCAGAAAGCCCGCTGCGGAGGCCAGCTGATGGCCATATCTCGTAATCACATCACGGCACTTAACCAATTTGAGGTAGTATTTAACCGGTCTGCCTGCCGGGAGCCACGGTTGTCTATTTTGCAAATTTTCATCTATATCTTTCAAGGTAAGCTTTCCCTGTAATGCTCTGCTATCCAATACAACATTTCAAGACCCCAGGGTTAGGGTTGTCTCAATGCCTGCTGAACATTGTCTCTTTGGGTATTATCTGCCAATCCAATATCTGACTATTACAAATTTATTTTATTTAATTTCTTATAATGAATCACTCCCCTTGGAATCCTTACTAGTTTCTCTATACATGGCATAACAACTCTGCATATTTCAATGGTATCCCAATTAGACCAACACAGTATTTTCCTCCTCCTCTCTTTGTTGCTGGATAAGCAGAGCTTACATGATATCATTTTTTATGCAGTTCCTTGCAATTCTTTATAGGTTTTTTTTTACCTCTTTCCCAGTTCACTACAGCCCTGCCTCAGTAAGAGCCTCTGCAATATTTTGGACTTCAGTTGTCCATATTGGATGACACGTGGTCAGCCTCACCACCTGCTATACCATCCATATTCCTGTGATAAGCAAGACACGGCCAATCAGACTGCGGTTAACCCATTGATTTTAACACAGTTGCAAGCATCATTTGTTTCCTGAACAGTCAACCAAGTGTTTTTACGCATGTATGTAAACATTTGTCTAACTCTCTATTCCATAGACTGTTAAAATTGTATTTCTTGGTTTAAATATACTATGTCTTGACTACATTTTATGTCAACAGAACACCACTCAAAGCCACCCCTGAGGAAGAAGCTTTACAGTCTTCGAAACGTGTCGGGTTTTGGCCTTTGTATAATGTGGTTGGTGACTAATGGCATAATGCTTTCTGCTTGCAATTGTTTTTAAACTTCATTTTTTGTATACCTTTGTCTAATAAAATATTATAACTATACTTAATATCTATATACATTTTTGTGCCTAAAAAATCCCACCCCAGGGGAACCCTCCCATTTCTGGTATAAACAAAAAAAGAGCGACAATTTTGAAAAAAAACACAATATTTTTTTACTTTCTGCTATAAAACATTCCCAATAAAAAAATTTAAAAAATCAATAGTTTAGGCCAATTTGTATTCTGGTACATATTT